>NW_019103528.1:196069-284103 GCF_001856785.1 Myzus persicae
TATATATACATATATACACCTATGGCTCTCCTATGCAGGCCGAAACGCTATCAAATCGTCTGGATTTGAATTTTTCGCTTTTCAACGAATCGGAAAACCCTGCAACACAAGTGTATAATGCCCCGCGGGCAATGCGTCGAAATAATAATATCTTCTAGTTCCAGGACGGACAGTTGTTTTTTTTCCTCCTCCGGAATTGATTAATACCTGCTGCAGTCGTACGAAATTCCCATGTGTGTGATGCAATACAACAAATAGTAAATACATACGTACGTACATACATATATACATGAGCTTCACTGCGTGTGTGGGTTGGTCCACACACACACACACACACACACACACACACACACACACACACACACACACACACACACACACACACACGCACACACACGCACACAGTATACATGCACATGGGTATACCGTATACACGTACAATTAACCGCCGTGTTGGACGGGAAAATAACGTTTGTAGGCAAAACCGAGCAAACGTCCCGCCGCCGCCATGTATACATGTATATAAACACTGCACAACACAGGGCACTGGATCAATACGAGGCCCAAAAGTTCACGGAGCGACCCCCAACTAGCGCTCTCTAAACCTATATATACAAGCGTACCGTTTTGTGTTACAGACCAGTGTGAATTTCTCGTAAATTTTTTTCAGTTTTTTTTTCTGTTTTTTCCCGCAGGTTTTTAACCTAGAAAACACTAAATTGAACGACTCATCTACGATATCATACTTGTACGTTAAGCCATTTCAATTGGATTTTTTTTTTGATTCTCGCCGATCCAAAAACCTTTGAAAATATAATACACTATTCCTCATAAAATATTCACGTGTCGAATAAAAAACAACGAAAATACATGATCACAATTTATTTTTTTAATTTTATATCGTTATGCTGGGTTCCTTGTAATAGTTGTAATTACTGGATTTAAAAACACATTTTGACCACAATTCCCATTTTTTTTTGTATGAAATTCAAATTTTTAGAAAGTTGGATGTTTACTCATAAAATAACAATTTCTCATGAAACTATTATCTTATTTCGTTATAATTCAAAAACGAATAATAACATTAGATACTTGCAAATTTTGCTAAATGTTCATACTTACATTTTCCACACATTATGACATTTTAAAAATATTTTGAATCTTTTTATACTTTTACATTTGACATTTTTTTATTGTATAGGTAAATATTAAATATCGATGTAAACAATTTTGCTTGGTGAAAAGTTTGAAAATTTGATACAAAGTTTCTCATAAGTATCAAGTAGCTCATACTGAAATTAAAAAATCTAAAAATACGAACATTTTTTTTAAAAATGTAATATCCAAACGAAGAATTCACGATTTTAATTGATATTTTATTGTAATTCAAAATCATTTTTCGTGAAATTTTTACTTATTGCATTTTACATATACAATAACATTTTCAAAATGGTTCGATTTATTCTGTGCTATATAGAATATTCATAGTTTATGCCGTACTACTGTAAAATAGTAAAATCAATTACAATATAATAATTAATATAAATGTATTTATCTGATCATATTCTGTCGCCAGCTGTCAGGCCTGACCTGTGCTTTGCTCAAAACCGTTTTCGTATGCAATGATTTAACATTAAATTCAAATCGAACACATCCCTTACACAGTGTCCTACTCAATAACGAGTAACACTCGACTTCTACAATACAAGTGGTGCGGTTACCTTCTTCCTCCCTTTTTTTAATAGGTAGCTTTTATTTTTGAGTTATATTCGTCGGTCATTTAATAATACGACGGTCAAAATAAAATGCCCGATGTTATACGTTGTGTCGAAGACGCATTGGAGACATAAATTCGCTAATCCCACATCATACTATTATATAATTTATAGGTAGTAATAGGCGTAGATAGTAATATATCGAACACGTTGACCAATATATTTTAGGTTTAAACAGAAAAACATAAGTAACTATAATTTCAAATTATTTATAAACCAACAATAACACATCAACTAAGCGTTTTTCATATGAAACTGTGAAATATTTTTAAGAATATTATTCTATCTTCATACTGCAATAAATGCAATATACTAAGTAATAACAAAACAATTTTTGAAGGAAAAAAAATTATATGTACAGCAGTATCTTAATAAGAAATTGAATTACAAGGGTTATTATTTCAGACTTTAGCTAGAGTTATAGAACATTTAACAAATTGCAATGTCGTTGTTGAAGAAATCGTGAAAAATAATAATAATATCAAGCATGCTGGTTTTATTGCAATTTAAAATTATAAAAAATATATTGCCTTATAATTTTTTTTAATTTAATGATTTTAGCATTCACAAATAATAATACAATCACTAGTTATTATTGTATAATCTATAATAATTAGATGATCTTAAAAAAATATTTGCTAGGTAACATATTTTTAAAAAATAAATTGGTGTGTGCATTATTTCACAAACGAGTTAATTTAAGTTTCTGAATAGAACCATAATAGTATAATTGTATAAGTCTAAAAAATGTTTATTTTAGATTCTGAGTGAAGCAAGGAATTTGTTTTAATTTAATGTATTTTTATGTCATTATTATCATATTTTTCCGTTCATATAACTGTCATGTATTCATTGACTACATAGATTGAAAATGGTATTTCGACAATTTTTAATGGGTTGAATTTTCAGTTTTCTCGTAATAGTTTCGTTAAGTGTAAGAAAAACTACCAACAGTCAACGACAAAATTTAAAATTTCAGTAAGCAGGTATTTGATTTTATCCGAAATCATGGATTTATAAAGTCATAATATCTTGTTTGTTTCATTATTATTTTTTTACTTAAAAACATGAATAATATATTAAACACCATTGTTACTAGGTAGGAATTTTATGATTTATAATTGAAAATTATCTTAGGATTTTTTATTTGATGTGTTTATAAATAGTACAGTCTATAATTTAAAAAATAAATATAATGATATTGAGTATTTTGTAAATATTCTTTCAATAATGCTCCGTTAAAATAATTAAAAATGCAAAAAAGCAGCTAAAAAGTTACTTCAAAGTGAAAATAATGATAAAATGTGAACAATAATTTTTAAATATTTAAATCACTGTCTAAAAATTATTATTTTAATTTTTTTAAGTTAGCTGTATTGCTATATTTTATTGGCAAAGAAATTTTACATTTGAAAACTTGATTCAATTTCCGTTTTTATGTTTATTTAATAAAACAACATAGCAGTCCTATAACATTTAAACAATATATATATATAATTTTTTTGATACAATTTGTATTCAGTACAATTTTTTAATTATTGTTGTTACAGATTTGCGTATTATTTCATTATAACATCTACTAACTTAATTACTTCAATTAATTTCATTATGACGTTATGGCAAAAAGGGAAATTAAAAAAAAATTGATTAATTTCTCTTTTAAATTGGAACTTTTATGAGTCGTATTCTTTATTTCTTTGCATTAATAATATACAATTATAATGCTCAAAGCATTATTAACATTGGTACTTTTTTATAAAACTTAATCATTACAAAATACTTTTTTTTTAAATTAAAACTATTTACTGTTTGTAAATTGCAATGCACAAGACCACGCTAATACTATTATTTATTATATGTGTTTGACGTGTAGTCATCTACTTAAATAATCACGATCAAAATATATATTATGCTACATAATTTCCAATTAATTTCATACTAAATCCATTTATTTATACAATTTGTGAGAAAATACATCTTGAGTCATAATAATAAAAACATTTATTTAATAGCCAGTGACTCTAAAAAGCATTTTAGGTTGAATCAGTGTTCTTTTATAGCTGTATGTCCTAAAGTGAAACCATTTCCGGTACAAATATGAATGTTAAAAAACAAATCTTTATTTTAAGGGTTTTCCACTTCGTTAAAGTGAATAAATAAATATTAAACAAATAATAATATGCTCGTCAAATAAACCATATACTCGTATTACAGCAATCGAACTTATTAATGAAAAACTCTCATAAATAATTCTTTATCTAAGCTTTTAATATTTTTGACTAGGGTCATAGAATATAGTTCATAAAAGGATAGCATAAGGATATGTATAAGTCACGCATAACAATTTATTGGGTCTAATAAATTCTTTCTAACACCAATTTTGGAACCATGATGTATCATCAATTAACTTTTCACCAATTTTTTTATTTGAACATTTTGACAGTGATTTGAACGAAAATATCAAGATATTTTTGTTGTACCTGTGTACATTTTTCATAGAACTATTGAGCATACCATCATCTGCATCCATTTTATAGTCTTAATTTTTTAAATAAAATAATTTTTTACATAGGTTACTAATAATGATAAATATGGATTATGTTTTTATAGGTAATATTATTATGAATAAAAATTATAAATAAGGTTAATATTTAAACTCATGGAGATACAAATAAAGTTGCATATTTTTCATTTTAAAGGAGAAAATTCAACATACTATTACACATTTGTATTGTCTTTAAGAACCAACGTTGACTTTTGTTCTCGCCGTGGCATTTAAAGTGGATCAAGTCAAACTTCCTACTCGTAACACCAGCAGCTCCCCTAGCCTACTCGAAGCGTTTTGTAGGGACACAGACCGAAAAAAATAAAAGAGAAAAGAGAAAATATAAAATAGGAAAAAAAATGAGTCACTCGCCCTTCACGCGTGTTTGCCATTGTATCCCTCGAGGCTACACTTGCCCTTTTTTCAACTGCCACCGTTGTTATAGGTCGGGCCGACCTATTTTATATATATTATATTCTCTTTGGAGACGACGACGAGGCGATCCAACTGCGGCGTGTTACTGCATCATCAAGTATTACACGCATATCTGACTTAGTAAGTTGTATGCGTGTACGGGCATTTCGAAAACAAAAAAATTTTCGAAAATTGTTGATTTGAGGTGGGGCGAGTGTGTTGGTAAAAAACCGAGTTCCGGTCAACTCTAACCATCGCGATTCAGTATTGTGGCCGGAATAAAAGAGAATAGGACCAAATACTCATTCAGTTCCGGTTCTCGGTCCTACTGTTTCGTCGGTATTTTATCGTACATTTACACGTTTTAGTGAGTTTGTGTTACTTTTACTTATTTTTCAAACTTTTAAATTTTAAGTGTCGTAGTATCAAGTTCAAGTATGTTATAATAAATGTATGTACCTGCCTACATATTTTTCTTTTATTTTACTCGCACGTAGTATATTATGTATTCTTAACTTCTTATAATATAAGATTACGAAAACTGTACAATTATTTTTAGGACTGACATTAGTATAGATTTTTTTCCATATCCAGCTGATCTCTTCTATAAATAGCTTATTTAAATAAAAATTTTGCAAATCAAAAAACCAATAAAGAATTCCAACTAACAAATAAAATATCATAGATTGATAATAAAAGTGTTCAATATAATATTATAATATCATTACGTTATGTTAAACATTATTTGCGTTACCTTTATGTTTTCCAATAATTTCTTCTATTACATTGTTTTCTTTAGGTACTTATAATCATTTTCAATGCTGATAACCATTAAATTGGTAACTGGGCATGGCCCACGTGGGGCATTAAAAGTTGTCTCGCACACCAGCCAACCAGTGACTGAAATATTATATAATATATATATCGTACACACGTAGATTGATGAATCGTTTAGCATGAAAAATCCGCGGCAAGTCCGTCGGGCTTATATGTGCTCACATATATATACATATAGTGTGTACACTTTTGTTTTCCCCCTCGGAAAACTCTCCCCCCTCCCACCACTGCTCCTGGCGAAAACCTTAGCGCCGTTATTCCGCAGTGTCGCTGTATAATGTATAAAATATATGTATATACATATTATATGGGACGTCGTTCGCCAATGCCGTCGCCGACGTGACGTGTTTCCATTTACATAGCTAATGACCCTTGGGGCCGGGCTGAGCCCCGCGGCGGTGCAGCTATATAGACCGCGCCGATGCAGTGCGGGGGAGCCCCCTCCCCCGTGACGAACTGCACTGTACACACGGCGTACTATAATAATAATAATAATAATAATAATGTGTACGTCATATTATTATACTGTGCGGGTGTGCAAAGTAACATTATGCGATATTTTTGTTCTACATTTTTAACTTTGTATAAAATACCTAGGAAGTATGCTTTCATTGCCTGCGCTCTCGAAACATAGACCTGAAACGTATAATAATAATAATAATAATAATACGTACAGGCGGTATATTATTCAAAATAAATTTTTTTATCTCTAAATAGTTATTTTATCGGAAAATGTATGTGTTTTTGAAAAACACTTTTTAACGTGCTGTATTAACTTAGTTTGAAATAATTGTTACCCAACATTTTTGAAAAAAAGTTATAGCTATCGATTTTTTAAATAATTACTTACAATTTTAATTGAATACCATCGAACAGAATATTTTTTAAATTTAAATTCAGTAGTTAATCAGTTATACTTATGACTTATGAACTATGAGCATTTAAAGTAGCTATTGATAAGTGGAGTAGTGAGGAACATCATTTTGTAGTATATCGCACTGTGCCAAACCAAATCCAACCCGTAAAAATTAGGGCTGAACAGAATATTAGATATGCCGTAAAGATACAAGATATAAAGAATAAAATATATAAGTATACAGTCATAATATCATATTATAATTTTAAATGATGCTCTTTGTTCGTTATAAATTAATCATATTATTAAATAATATTAAAAATTTTAATTTAAAATATACCAAAAATATTATGTATTGCACATTGCACTGAATTATTTAGCACCATAAATGAAATTTAACAATATTTTTTCTGTGCAATAATAATTGATATAGGTACCTACATATATCAATAAAATTGGATTTGGTATAATAAAATATGCATCCTTTTACAGATTTTCCGAGAAAACATTTTATTCGATATAATATCTTTGAGATTGAGTGTTGACTGTTGTGTTGTCTAGACTTTCTGAAGTATTTTTTTTTAGAATAAAAATGGTATATTCTTTTGCTGATTTATTTGACACTTACAGCATAAAATATATTTATATTTTGTTATTTTATTAGCTCCATGGAAACACCTTAATAGTTTTATTTTCATATTTAAATTACATTTTAAGTGCTATTTTCAATATACTCAAGTCTTAAAAAGTAATTCTTAACTGTAATATGGTTTTAAAACTGTATTTATTCTTAGACTGATACTAAAATACCAAAATAATTTATCTTAACATTGGAATACTTAATAAATTAAAAAACAAAAAATATTTTGTTGACATAATAATATATATCAGGCATTTTTATTAGATTATTTTAAACATGAACCATGTAACATAATAACATAAGGTATTCAAAACTATAATGAAATAAAATATTTGAACAACATGGAATAATACTCATATTTTTTTATGATTGAAAATAGAATAAATTATGGTATAAAATAAAATGAGATATAAATTTAGGGAAAAAATGCCAATAACAATATTCTGATTGAAAATATATTGACGAAATATGAACGAAAAAATACGTTATCCAAGAATAGTATTACAAAAAGCTTCTCAATCAATACATTACCTGTAATATGTGACTCTTCCAACTGTATTTCTGACAATATATTGTATTCTACAATGTATCTCTTGGAAATAAGTTTTTATGATTTAAAGTATTTTGTTTTCGACATTTTATTTGAATTAAATTTATCAAATATATAAATACTTCCAAACCATGTGTCATGTATTTGAAATAATAAGTTAAGGAACCTTCAAAACTTATAATTTTAATTCTAGTAGGTAAGTAGATAGTTTTATTATTTTCTACATTTAATATGTATTCAGTCATACAATCAAGGTTAGGTACCTCTACTCATTGTTTTGGTAACCAACGTTGAAACTTCGAACAACTAAATCAATTTTATACTTACCGCATTGTATTAGATAAGATTCCATCGTAGTGAGAAATAAAATAGTTTAATAATGCTTTATTTATTTTAATAGTTTTTTTAATTTACTATAGTAAAATCGTTGGAACTAGTGAATCGTCCAAAAAAATTACCAAGAGCTCGTTTTTTATTTTAAAACTATATTCATAGTTTGCATAATTATCATTCATATTTTGCATAAACATAAAACAAACAGAACAATACTAAAATATATACCGTGAACTTTAATATTACAAGTTCGATCGTTATTACTCCACTGCGTTTGAACCATACACTAGCACTGTAATTTGTTGACGTTTTAATTAATATTAGATACATTGGAATGGAACAAAATTTAATGTTTTAAAGTTACAAAACACAATGTTTATTGTTAAAACATTCTAACTAGTAGCATAAAAACAATTTAATTTATTTACTTAGACGTTTAATAACCAAACCTAACCTTATTAGCTTCAATAAAACATAGAACAGTGGAACGCGAGCACAAAAATAACAATTTCATTGCAGCAAAACAAATAACACAAATGGTACTTATTTATTTTATTTTAAAACATATTAATATGAATTGTGTGGTACATTGATTTACTTCAAGTATACCTACATTATGTTTTGTTTTTCTAAATACAGATGCGATGTTTTGTTAGCAACACCGTACATACATACACATATTTTTTAATGTAATATGTTTAGATTTATGATTCTTTTAGCAACTGAATTATATGTGATACAACATAATACAGTTTATGCCTTGACTTTTCGAGGTACCAACAACCGTATTTTCATTTATCTTAGCTGCAGCGCACTGCAATATAACAGGAGTAAATAAATTCTTTTTATTTATATTTTTAATGAACATTTTAAAAGCCAGCCAGCAGGACGTCTACCCCCGCAGGAATAGTCGCACGTCGGTTCTTTTATCTTTTTTTTTTACCTCCCGCTCGTTATTACATCCGGTTGTTTTATGCACCCGCGTGTATATATTATTATTTATGCACAAAATAAAAAAAACGATATTTACCGCATCCTTTTCACCCTTGTTATATATACATATATATGGCTTATATTATTTTGTTTTCGCTTTGGCGCGTTCGCGCGACACAAGACAAGCACAGCTTGATGCGTGCAAATCCTGTTTGCGATTTCAATCGCTTAATTAATTCTCTTAGATTGAAAATTATAAACGATAGTTCAAATGCATAACGGTGTGGCCGTGTGGATATACTGCAACTGCTATAAAATGTACATAATATATAATACTCAAAATCAATGATAATATAACATTAGATCTTCTGTAGAAAACGACGTACGACGTACCTACGTATACTCGTACATATTGTATAATATATATGTTTGACAACATTCAATACATTAATAAACCATAAGCACGGTTGAGAGGAACACGAGATCCCGAAAAGTAAATCTCGTTTTCTCGAAATCCTTTATTTTATATTGCACTACGTCAATAATAGCATCTGCTTAGCCCCAGTCCACATGCGTATTTATAGGTACGTCCAATTCCGCCTACCCGTTGCCTATATATAGTTGAATCACGTATAACACTTATATATATATATATGTATTTATATTCATATATACATGGTACAAGGTATATATATATACATATATGACAATACATTAATACCAGTGCCTATAAGTCCCTTTGAAATTTTAAAATGCTTTTAGTGCGATGCCTATTTCGCAGTTGTAATCTCTTGTCGACTCAGAGTTCTTTTGATCGTAGCCAACACAATATTATTATTTATTATTATACACTTGCTATTTTTTACGACTTTTCAAACTACATATTTTTTTAAAGCCACTCTGGGAATATTTCTAAAAAAAAGTGTATTAGGTACTCCCTTTAAAATTTAATTTTTGTATTACAATTTACAATACTAGTCTTAGACATTTCAATTTTAATAAATGAAAACAGTAAGTATTAAGCTAGTTTTTATACGGTCGAGTGTATTACAGTAATTTTACTCGTATATTAAAATATGGGAAATGTCTTAATTGGTTCTCATCCCACAGGTTTCTCAGACGACGCAGAATATCAATAATAAACATCTAACGCGTACTACTATATACTAAACAATATGTTATATAAACACACTATATAATATATTATTATAAAGGTAGCATCCCTATATCGGTTAAAACCAAGTGTTCCATGAATAGCAGATCAAAATAAAATTTCAATGTAACTGCATTTCTTTTGTCGATAATAATTTAACTTAAAAGAACGTTTGATAAAATTTCACAAGAATATTGCTGGGTGACTGGGCGAGGTGGATGCCACCGTCTACCGTCTAGACATGTCTTAATATATTTCATGAGAAACGATAAATAATCATTGAGTTTTCAAAATCAAAACACAACAACTGCCAAAAATATTGATAATTTTTTTTTTAAAAACTGATTATTTATATAGTACCTACCTTGCAATAATATCGTTCAAAATTAAATCAAAAATGTTTGATACAGCAAAATTAAAAAAATACTCCGAGTTATGTCATTTTTATGTTAAGCGGGCTTGGAGCAAACCTAGTACACAAAATTCTTAAGTTAGTTGCGATACTGCAGGACTCGTAAAATAACGCATTGATACAGGAGCTGCAGCACTGTGCTATGGACAATATTATAATTATTGCATAATATCACATATATATTCGTGCTGCACGGGGAGATATTACATCTACATAATCGTATACAATATCCACAGTTATGTGTATTATATTTCGCAATAAATATCTGTGATTCAAATATTCTACATCAAGTAGGTATAGAAATAGTACCTACCTATACCCTGGTACCTACTCGTTATATCAGACAACGCGAACTGCGTTCACTACACACGCACCCCATGAAAATAAAAAAAACTTTGTCCGCACACGACCGTGACGTGTATATATACATAGCGATATATATCATATACATATATTTATGTTTGTGTAAGTGTGTGTGTGTGTGTGATAATATGTGTATATAATAAGCGCGGGTTGGCCGTATTCGCCAGAGCGATGGGAAACGGCGACACGTGCACCGCGACGTCGGACTTACACACACACACACATATATATTTATGTATAGTATAAAGTATATACATGAATAGTGGTATAGTAGTAGTGTCGCGGTATACACAAAGGGAGCGGAGGGCGAAACAATAATCATTATTGTTGCTGTATAGTATATATAACCTCACCCCCGTGTAAAACGACCCCTTTGCCAGCGGATCATCTTCCTTCGTCCCGTTATTTTGACGCCGCCGTTCCCACCGCGTGATGAATAATTTTTTTTTTGGGCATATCTCTCTCCCACCTCTACCCTACGACCCCCGCCGGTGTTGTATTATTATATTATAATATTTCTCCAGCGGCGTTTCCCACTACACCTGATGATATACAACAAGTATAATATATTACATATATATAAAGGTACTCTACGCACCCAAAGACGACATTATACGGCAAACACTCGACGACAAATGACAATGACGAGACAAAATTACTACGACATAATATTTGAACGGTAACCTTAAACCAACTATTATACGTAGGTAGCTGTTAAATAAACCATACATAGTTGTTACGTTAGAAGCATTCAAGTATTGAAACCGACGTCTTTGGTTTTTCTTCGTATTTTTTCTCTACTGCAGTGGAGTACATGGATGACAATACAACAACGTAAAAGGCTGTTGTATGACGTGTTTTTTTTAAAAAAAATTTTCCAAAATTATGGGGTATTTCAATTTTAATATTAATTGGTGTAATTTAACTTACTTATAACCATTACAGAAAAGGATCGAAATACTAGATTATAAGATTATCATCAGGGTGGAGTATTTAATGAAAGTATTAAAAAGCATAATTTTCATGCACTTAGGCACTCAGAAAAATAGAAAATATGCATTAAAAATTCTAAAATATGCAAAAGCATGTGAAATAAAAGAAATAATTGCCCAATTATGTCTATGGGTTGAAAGGTAATAAATATAGTATAAAAGTATCAAGTAGGTATGCACAAAATATTTAAATCGTATTTAAAAAGTATATATCTATTATGATTTTTTTAAAAAAATAGAAAGTTTAAGAACAAAAAAATATTTTTTAAGAAGTTGCGTACAATTAAACTAAATCACGTATCAATAATGCGTCCTAAGACCATATCAAAGTATAGATTGTTAATTCAATAATGAAAAAAAAAATTAAAATTATAAATTCAAAATGTATACATGCATCAAATTTGTAAAAGTTCATGAAACTTTCCTCAAATATGCAATAAAAATTTAAAAATAAATAGATATATGCATTTATATTCACTAACTTATAAAATGTGCAAAGTGAAATGATGTACCTACCTACTTAGACTGGTAATAGCTTGAATCAAATTTGTTTTTCAGTTACTTTGAATTCAGAATAAAATCATTAAACGCACAGATCTGATAACATTGATTAGTGATTAGTAATCACTGATTACCATACTATTATTTGATTATTGGTATAACCGCAATTACCTGCGTCTATTATCTATATAAGTGCCTATTACGATTTCTAATATATAATGTTTCCAAAGAATTTAATGTTATTGTGTTTAATTGCCATTAAAGGGTCAATGTGTTTTATAATAAAGCACAATCCGTTATAAATTGTAATGACATAATATGAACGTCGACCACTACGACAAGTGCCTAGTTAATTACTGATTATTAGCAACCTTTCTACTACCCAATTATTTGCTGAACAATTTCTGCAAATTAAACATTTAAACACTAAGTATTAAAAATGGCATGTCTGATCACCCGCAGTCTTATATTTCATCTGACATTTTATATAAATTGACAATTTCTGTTATTCAAGCTTATTACCTATATTAGAAACTGATTGTAGTTGGCTAAATTCAATAACAGACCAGTGAGTCGGTCACGTTTCTTATGAGGTATACCTCATTTTCTACGTCATATTATTATGTACATAAAATGACTTGAAAATGCGCCTAGATAGTGATTAATAATGAGTTTTCATCTATGCTGGCATGCTGAGCGCAGTTTATCATTTTATTTCTGTCACAACTCACAACACTGTATAATGATATACTGTATACCAGAACTTAATTGGGCGTAATGCAATAACCTGCAAAATTATATTGTCCACGCACGGCGTTATCGTTCATCATCATTTGCTGTTTACCATAACAAAAGGCATATAATTCTCCGGCATGACACGTGTCTAATTGCAAATACATATACACCGCACCCCATAAACATCCACCGCAAAAGGGTCCAGATGGCCGATGGTTGGGTTTGCTTTTTGGCGTAAATCGTAGTATATATAGTTAATTGTACGTCGAATTCAATAAAAATAATAATAATAATAATAATAATAATAATAACACGTGTGCAGTGTACATCACGAAGATCTGACATATTTAAACGTACTATAGTAGAGTTAAACTGTCAGATCTTCGTAATTCACCCTGTATAAATATGTTTGATAAAACAATATTTTCTAAAGCTATACGCATTTCGTTGTTCAACTACACATCCAATTAATCGTGATGTAATTTATATAGAAAATAAACAACCCAAATATTGATGATCACACGTTGGTATAAATATCGGGATTATAAATCGCAATACATAAAAAGTATACATAAAGGCACCATTTTTCAATTTTTCCAAGTACACATTATATAAATATTAGATATTATACTCCACGAGGGCATAATTTTCCACTCCATGTGACTATGTTGCGTAGCAATACACGTTTTCAGGCGATCCGAACACGAGAAAATAATACCTACATCGTATTTCAATGTTAACTTCTGTTGGGGGGATTCTTTGAGATCCCTACTACACGCTATGTGTACCCATATTCACTAATTGACGAGTCCGACTGTACGTTTAATTGGATCAGAAGGGTGGATATGAAGAGCAGAAAAACAAATTGGACAAACAATAACGCTCCAGTGGGTAAACAAAATTGTCGAACCAAAACAAATAAAAGCATAGGGTCCACAGTTTTTAACGAGCTGAAAACTTTTCATCGTTTTTCACGTCTTCGAATGCATGAATAGCACTCGTTTTAATAATGCGATGAAACATAATATTATTTTATAAATCTATGTATGAATTTAATATGTGAACGAATTAAATTGAATAAAAATATAACAAAAATAAACTGTAAACGCTTGATTATCTAAAATTTAAGTACGATATTATTACTTTAAATCTACAATAATTTAAAATTTGAAAATACTTACTTTATTTTTAATTTTAATCAGGTATTATTTAAATCCAAACGAGCTAAATCCAATCCAAGTAAACTAAAATCATGTTAAAAATGTGATGATATGCAGTATGTATCTTATTTGAACATAATTTATATTATACATATTAAGCTTGAAAAAACTGTAGAAAACGTGTATCTATACATCTATACCTACTAAAGTATAATAATAAATAATCTTAAATTACCATGTTAGATAGTTCAAGTTATATTGAGTGATTCACAAAGCATACCTCCGCTTATCGTTTCATTTATTTCTTCAAATTTTGGTTTTTGAAGTTTTGAAGTATTTTTAAGACCATAGTTTTAAATACTTAGATTTTTCTAAACTGTTTAAGGACTAAGAAAAGTCCCGTGACAATACGAAATCTTTTTTCAAACAATAATTCCAATTTTTTCCTGCATATTACTAATGAGTTCATTTTGATAAAACTAATTGACATTTTTAACGATTTTTTTCTAAGTTATTAAAATATACCTGTATACCTATTGTAATAATAATAAGTCCTTAAACACAGTTAAAAAAAAATATAAAATATAAATGGTACCTAATATCTATATATCTATATTAATGTATTCCTATGGTTATTATTATACTTAAACAATTTTTAGAAATATTATAAAATATGAATTGATTAAAATAAATGAATATAATTTCCATATCATCATATCTCCATGTATTCCAAACCTATAGTTTTCAAAAGGTTCACAAAATTAATAACTTAAAACACAACTTTCAAAAAAAAATCATCTGCTTAACAATTTATAGAAAAACCAGATGATTCTCGTTTGAAAAAAAAGAACACAGGACAGTTTCTTAAATTGTATTAATAGTCTTTATAAATAGACTAAGTACTTGAAAACATTGTCCTTAAGTAAACTACAAAATGAAAAAAGTCAAAATGTTTATAAATTCAGTATAGGAAAAATAGGGATGAGCGTGCTTACTGAATAAAGGCTTGTAGGTACATAAAGTATTTTTATAAATTGCAATATAAATAACTAATCATATTTACAAAAAACAACACTAATTAATATTTCTTGTTATACATTTTTTGTATGTCCTAGGTTAAAATACAAAAAAAAAAATACTTTTTAATATCTAAAACATAGTGTTTGGTGTTCTTTGGAAAAAATAAAGCAGCAAAAGCCTGGGCCTCTATAGATGATAACAAATTACGTGTTAAATGTAATTTCAATTACTAATACAATTTTTAATTTAAATGATTTTCCGTGTTCGAATACAATGTTTTTCAAAAATGTTTGTCTTCGAATTAAACTTTGCTTTCAGCTGTAATTCTTTGATTTATATTTTTAAATAACATGCAAACTAACAATCAATGCCTTAGTAATTTTGAAGGAAATTGAGTATAAATATGATTTCTTGACTAAAAATTTAAAAATTCGTAATTTTTTTTGTAAAAACTTCGTAGGGGGGAATGTGGTCGGAACCCTAAACCCCCTGGTTACGGCCTTGCTAACAATATAATTTTTATGATTTTTAAATAAATATATTTATTGCAATATTATTGAACTATGTATTGTATTTTTGAATTTAGTATACCTACACGTTATCATTTATATTACGACATAGACATTAAACATTGTGCGAGGAATTTCCTTGGATTATAATGAATAGGATTTATTATGATTTATATTGGTAGCTAAATTTCAAATATAATATGGGAATGCCGGTGACCTCGTTTCAAATGAAACTCGGGGTAAAATTATTGTAACATATAATTCAACCACAGCGGTTGCGTGCCGGCCTATGTGCCGAGGGCAACTTATTGATTTTCACCTGGCTGCCAGGGACCTAACTGACTGCGCCACTCCGCATACAAAAATTACACCGTTCTGCGCCGTGTTTGCTTTTTTGAACCGCACATTCTTGCGCTTCACAATGTAACCGCCAATTTCAACCTCCGTGGAGTAGGTAATTGCACGTTAGATAAACAGACCAATCTATTTGATTGCATGAAATGTATTTAATTAAATATAGGTAACCATATGTCACACCACTTACCTAAGTACCTAACTGCAGGGTATTTTTAATATTCGATAAAAAATCTGCAGATATGTAAACTAATACTTCATAATTGATAAATATTTCGACCCCTATTCATTGGAGAATTTGCTCTATGACTCTATGGGACAAAAGATCTCAAAACTATAAGTAAACACATAATTTAAGTCAGAATTAAAATTAGATCACAATATATTATGCATCTTGAATTAAGATACCTACTATTTTTTTAAATTATTTTTTTTCTAATTATCATATACGATAATTATTATATGCATTACCTATTTTTGTGCAATAAGTATAATTTTTGAAGAGACTATAAAGTTGAAAAACGATTTTGTCTGAATTATATGTACTTATAGTTAGTTTAGTTACTATTGTTTGTAACAATGAATATCTATTTACATATTTTATTTTATTTAACACTACAATTATTACCTTAATTATTTACTTTTTGTATTTTTTTTTTGTGTATTCATTTTTCAAAGACGAATAAAATATATTTGATGTGAGTGAAACTTTACATTTTTTCATAAAATTTAAGCGTATCTACTATCTATTCGGGTATTTATACAAGCTATACTAACTGCATACCTACCTACCTATACTGTATTATATAGTAGAAGTATAATAATAACGATATTTTATTTTATATGAATTTCTATTATCCCTTACTATATTTTTCCAATTTAAACACAGGCTACAGTACCTAGTATATGGTACTATTTTATTAAAATATTCATGGCATTTTGTAAATTTTTTAAAGTGTTGCTTTAACAGTATAAATATTTAAATAAAAGTAGTGAATGAACTGACATTCAAATATGCTCAAACTTATTAAGGAAATATTTAACTAAACAACATAAAATATTATGAAAGTAGGTAGGAATATGAATAAATGAATGACAAATTGTACGTTTTAAATAATGTCTTTGACTTTGCCACTTTTTGTCCATGCAAAGTTTTAAACACTATGTTAAAAATGTACGTATTCTCTGTAGTAAGTACCTAGTTAGTAAACTGGGTAAATTATTGTTTTGGATGAGTGACAGAAACTCGTAAATTAGTGCAAGTTGTAGGCACAGACAGAAGACAAATTGTATAAAAATCGAGAACTTATTTCCCCGTTGTACACTTTAGCATGATTCTATATTATTTTAATTTTAAATTTTAAATGTTTAAATCGTATATATTGAGTCACATGACATCAGAAATATGTTTCTGAAATAAAATCGGTTTATACATATAGGGGGATTCTTCAAACATGGTCACCCTTTTTTTTTCAATAATACAGTTAGTCAAAATCTGTTTTTGAGAAGTTTTAAATATACTTTAAGACCATATTTTGAAGTTTTAGGTATATTTTTACTACTTCAAGAGTGTCTTGTAAGCTTTTGTTTTCAAATTTTAAATCTATAGTAAATTATTTAGCAGATAATTGTACTAAAAAAAATAATTCCATGATAATGGGTTTGGAAGATATTTGGGCTATGATGATTTGAAAACTTTAATAATTTATATAATTAATCTATCTTAATAACTATTTCTAATCTTTAGAAATGGTTAAATATATAATAAATATTAGATTCAAATACCCATCAAACCTATCTTATATATTTTTTAAACTATTTTTAAGAACTATCTATACAGTAAAAACTTTTTTATAATTGAGATAAAAAATTATCCACTAAATAATTTACAGTAAAAAGTTGCAACTCTTATTTAAAAAAACAGGAATTTGTATCAACACAGGTCATTCCTTAAGTAATACAAAAAATATCAATAATATTAACATTTTAAAAATTTTATTTAAAAATTTTAAAAATCAAAATTTGAATAGATTCATCATTAAAGGAAAATATGGTGTGAGCAATGAGCATGCTTGGTGAATCATCCTTTAAAGTACAGTCAATCCAAAAATATCATATGCTGTGACTTCTGTGGCACTCAGTAAACTTATTTTAAATTTTATATTATTAGTTACCTATAATAAATTTATCGTATTTTTAAAGTTTTCAACTATACATCTTCACATTCAATTGTATCGAAACATTCGAAAAGCGTGATTTTTATTTGAAACCCTTAAGAATTAATTACATTAAAAATTGTAATACCAAATTAAAAATTGTTAAATATCAGGAACTATATTACTATTTCTACATGGAAATGATAAAATTAATACCAGATTAATACGTTAATGAATAAATATTCTTTATTGAAGAGTAGGTACGCAAATAAAAAAACAATTCTACATAATATTATATTAAACGAATGATTCATTTTTAATATGATTACAAATATTATTAGTTTAATTCAATTTATTCTCAATTATCATTTGGGAATATATGATTTATGACATGACGTCTACCTGTACCTGCACACTTTACAGTGTTTGTAATCAAAATTAATGGAATTTATTTTGGGGAATGGACTCTTTGTTTGACGAGGGCGCTTTTTGTTTGCTATCGTGGGATGCGGCACCACGTGTTTTCTATTAGACTGCTGCGGTGGAAAAACCTACCCAGGGGAGTTTTATGATTAAACGAAAACATTCAAAAGAAAAAAACAACAGTGACTAGAAAATTAAACTTACTTTATTCTTCAACCATATCAAAAAACAATCGAATTATGGCTAAGAACCCGAATCATAAGCACAATATAATAGTTACTAACATAACAAACATAATATAAAAACAATTTTTTTTTACCAACTATAAAAAATAGATTGAATGTCAATTTATAATAAAGACCATCCATATTGACAATACTGGCCCACCTACTTCTCTTAATATTAGGTATTAACTTATAAAAATATATTATTGCATAATTTGTATTACTTTTATCTATCAAAGTAAATTTAATATATTAATGAAACTAACCTTAAAATGTAATTGATAATAATTATTATAGATCGACAATAATTAAATTATAGAATATTTTGTTGTAATTTTTGACATAATAAAGATTGGATTTAAATTAAATAAACTAGTTATAATTTTATTTTATACACACGGAAATAAAAATATTAAAATTAATTTATACATTTTACGCACTGTATAAAATTATTATTAATTGTGTACCTACTTCATACATTTTTATTTTTCAGACAAAACTACCAAAACTCCCAGTGCCTTTGCTGGAACGTACTACGAAACTATATCTGGAAACGCTGAAACCAATTTTAAATGAAAAACAATACGAACATGCTAAAAAACTAGTGGCAGATTTCACGAGTGGGCCTGGTCCAATGTTGCAAGAAATATTAATCGAACGCAGAGAAGAACATGACAATTGGGTACGTGGAATCGGGAATACCGATAGTATTATGTTTAGTATGAGTATAGAACTTAATGCGAGTTGGGCTCGCTGAATTGTTATTGTTATTACTATTATCGCAGTGGCGTAGGCAGAGAGGAGGGGCAAGGAACAATGTCTGGAATCTCTCTGCAATCGTATTTTTATAATTTTTTTTATAAAAGTATATCCTTATTGTCTATACAAGAGTATCTTATGACAATATGTATATAATATGATAATGATATAGATAATTAATATAATATGGTGATATACATTGATTACTATTATTCACAGATAATAATTGTATTTATTATCTATACCTAGCTGTGGTAGTAAGGTTAAGTAGTAAGGTTGTTTACACTCGTGACTGTGCAAGCCGTCCAGTTGGACATACGTCTGTCGAAAATACACGATAATTTAAACTACTGTTGTGTTACAGAAATACAGAATATATGACATTTCGTCTATTCTGTGGTCGTGCGATGTCCACTCGTTTATTTCGCCCCCGACCCTTTTATAAATCCTGGCTACTCCACCGTGTTATTGTTATTATCGTTATATAAAAATATTAAATTCATGGTAATAATAAAATAAAAAATTCTAAGCGATTTTTATTAATACTTTGGGTTTGGAACAGTTGATTGCCGAAAGGGTATAAATCATTTTACAACATATCAAAGTAAAAATATATGTAATTCAGATCACGTGAACAATAATGGAGTAACGAACGCCCTGGAGTTTCCATATACGAATTGGGGAGAGCGCCAGAGAGGGACACACTTTTCGGTTCCGGGAGAAAATCCAATTAGTAGAAAACGTGACGAGTCTGTTTCTATGATGAGTTTTCCCGGCGGGCCGAGAACCCTTCTAAAAACGAGATAAGCGGGAATTTTATTCACACTGCAACGCTGATTGGTTAAACATCAATTTTGGTTTTGATTCCTACATTCGAATAATCGAATAATGTTTTCGTATAGGTATAATAATATTATTATTTGGTCACGCACACGCTTACGGGTAGATAGGTACCTCGAGGGTTATAATATAGTACGTGTACGGTGTACAATTATAAGATAACGATCATACTACGAATCCGAAAATAAAAAATTGCACAAAAATTGTGTTGTATGAACATAATATATTGTATCTTTCGGACCCGACGAAAGCCATAAGTGCCAAAACAAGAAAATAAAATTAATCGTATATTACAAAAACACAAAAATCCCAAATACATGTGCGCTTCGTGACATATTATTAAATTTCGAACTTTTTTTTAATTTTTATCGACGACGCCGCCGAAACTGTTCGTACATTACGTCGACAGTTAAATTTAGAATTATAGCCTATAGGCTATAGGTATCGTTCAAGAACGACCAACATCGTATAATCTTAACAAACTAAGTAATGTGTTATAAAAGTGATTATAAAAGTGAGTCAAAGTTTTTGTGTTATAATACTATTATATTGTATGTACCTACACTTACGTAGTAATCTTTACCGTAGTGAAAATTAATCTTAAAAAATAATTACGAATAAAGGCGATTTATGCATTTGATTTAGTGAACAAAAATATAGATTTTTACAATTACATATTATGGTTAAATATTTTGAACCACATTTAATATTGAGGGGTTTTTAAATTATAAAAGGAGCAAATGATGTTTATTTTTAATATCTTTGGTACTTACGTCCTATTGATTTTGGCGCAAATGATATGTATAAATTATATTTTTGTCGCTTAGGTGCGTCATACAACCCTCGGGCCTCGGTCCGATCCAATGCCCATCGTCTTTTACGGTTTGTGTATAGTAAAATAAAATATATACCTACCTGTATACCCTATCATAATATTATCACATTATGGTATTATGGGACGTATAACAATAATATGTGTTCTGCAGGCGGAAGGCGTCACCGTGACAAATGATTCACAAACCGGCGATGATGTATCAAAAACATTACGTATCTCTCTCCCCCCTCTAACAAGGTTCAGTATTTGTGACGTATACACATGGGCTGTACCTACACGACCTCCCCATTACTATAAGCTTTGTGTGCCCATTTGGCCAGAAATAAAGATACCTACACATTAATAATATATATAATATATTTTAATTACATACAAAGAGTTATTATACTTATTCTCAATAAAAAAAAAAAACCAAGTATCAATAATATTAAGTACATTCTGTTTATATTTGTGTATATTGTCCACTGTTTTGAATTATAACGATATAGACACAAATTATAGCACATCAGTTGATGTACTTTTTTATTTAGAATGTTCTAACTGTTCTAAGACAACTGCAGGACACATTTTAATAATAAAATAACGTTTTAATCAAATTCGGTACGAAATTCTTATACAAATTGATTTACCGCATCATGGCAATTGTACTTAAAATTACAGGTCATAATATAATAATAAGAATATTTCGGTAAGGTATCAAATTAATTTCAAACACTAGATATGAAATTATTAATTTTATTGATTATTTTTTTATTTTATTACCCTACCATCATCTTATATTGTAAATAAAAATCTAAAACTATTATCGTTCATCACTAATACTTTTACAATTTAAACTCAGCATACATATATAGGTAATTCATATCCAGGAACATTGAATATTGGTTTAACAATATTACCTATAATATACGAATATACCTATACCTATAAACCTATCAATATAACTTGATAAACTCATTATTTTTATATAACAAATGAAGTTATCTGGTAGACTGTAGTACAATGTTCAATTCGTAAAAATTCTAAATAAATTAATATATGAGTTTGAAAGTACAATTTAATTTTTAGTTCAAGACTGTCAAAACCATAAATACTTAGTATAGTATTTTACTACGGTAAAAAACATTTTTAAATTAAAAATGTCTACCTTCACCCTTCAGGTTATAATGTTATATCACTTATATACTACCAATTTCAAAGAAATCTTAAAAATCGTTAGCCGGGCGCTTTTTACAAGCTTTTGAACTGTTTAAATGTTTAATACAGTAAACAGAGTTTCCTTTGAACATTTCACGTATTAAAATTATTACTTATAAGATTCATATAACATTCGGAGAAAAAAAAATGTTAGGCCCACAACACGCTGAACTTTGATCAAAATCACATTATACTATTTTTTTTTTTTCTTTTGAAATACAACATATTCCAAACATAACCGTATAAAAAAACCACCAAAAACCTTTCTATAATAGTTTAATCATTAAACTTTAATATTATATGAAAGTAATCCAACCAGAAATGTGACTTAAAATAAAACGAGAATTTTGAGTTGCAAATAATATTTGTACCGTCACATTTAATGTAAAAAACATACATTTTTAAAAATATATATTAATAGCAATACATTGTTTGCAGTAAATGTATTCTAAAATATTTTGCAATGAAGCATTATGTTTTTATGATACAAAAACTGCAGGGTTTACTCACATAGTAATATTATAATTTATAAATGAAACAATCAATAATTATTACCCAACATCAATGAACCAAATATATTTAAAAACTGAATGGATAACGTATTCTAGAACTAAAAATAGGCTGTGCGATAATATTCCCTTGTACCTCAAAAAATACAAGCTTATTGCATCCATCCAAATTGCGATAAGTCACGATTCGAACTGCATCCGTTGTTCTTTCTACAAGTGGAGCATAGAAGATCGAGCACATTGATAATTTTACGAGCTCTTATTACACTATTCGGTGTGAGTGTCGCGTATACAATAAGTTATCGGTAGTTTTTTTCCGATTTTTCCGACCCACATTGTGGCGTGGAGATAACTTGATTTAAGGTTAGTTGATCCTACGACGTTTGCAATATATTATATACATACATTTCTACTTGAGTAATCCCCGAGATCTGCGTATTTAGATAGGTGAGCTTCAGCTAGTGTGTGTGTGTGTGTGTGTGTGTGTGTCTATACGATTTCTTTTGTCTCTTTCTCCCTCCTTCTTCATCCCCAATATAACGTGCAAAATTTATCTTTTTTCCGATTACGATTTTATTTTGACCCGAACAAATGAACAACCTCGCAAAACTGTAAGGCGGCGTCGTCGGGGTTTGGTTTTGAATAATTCACGCGGCGTTTTACTGCACGGCGACTGGCCGTGAATAAAGATTACCGAGGTTTATCACGCAATTTATTATACAAGTATTACCGGAACGATATAACTGTATTGTTTTCTTTAAATTATTATTATTATTATTATTATTATTATTATTATTATTATTATTATTATTATTACTATTATTACTATTACTATTACTACTATTATTATTATTATTATTATTATTTATATTTTGAGGTTAGATAATATTATGTGTGTGAAGAACGGATGTACTGTACCGCCCACGCTGGAGGCACGCAGTCTCGATGCGACTGCCAATGACCGAATAGCGTTAGCCCCGCCGCCGGGTGGGTACCGTACGAATTACACCCCCTTTGCTCGTATCTATATAGTTCCTATATTATAACGGCCCCTAGGGCCTCCAAAGAATTATAGCTGCTAAATTACCCTTCTCCTTTTTTTCTCGTCAAAATACATTTTCCCCGTTCATTTCTATATAATATACATACTATATAACCACTAAGTATATATAACAATATACCGATTGCCTACCTGAAAACTATTATAATATTATATCCAAATATATATAACTAAGCATAGGTACCTACATAACTAAATAAAAAATTCAGAACTGTTAAGATTAAGTAATTAAAAAAATATAATACTTGGTGTAATGCTGATTAAAATAAACCTTAAAACAAAATTTAATTTATTAATAAGGTTTCAAATATATTTTTTTTGTATAAAAATCTCAACTATTTATATTTTATACATTTCCCGTTGAACATCTTAATAAACTAAAACGTTAAGTTAGTAATTTATTTGGCGATGTATACTTCGATCCATAACATAATAAGTTTATTATTGCAAGCTATGATTTACAAAATTCATGAATTATAATATACACTCTACCACTTACATTTCACTACAAAATTAAAGCTTAAATTAAATAAACCTTATTTACTTATAAATTGTAATTTAATCTATGTTCTGTTTCGTCATTAAAATAATATGGCTGTTATGGCTGATATGGATGAATTCCCAGCAGTTATTCAAAACTGTATTCAATCGCAAACGGCATTATATATTATACTGAATTCTCCATATTTATGATAATACTCAGTTACAGTAAGTAATAAGAACTAATTTTAATTAGTATTTAACTAATTTTTAACAAATATACGTAATAATATTATAAGATTTCGGGAAAGGACCCACGGCAATGATGTACCTAAAAAGCCTATCCAGAACGCCGTGTGATCATAATCATATTATTAAAATATATTTTTAATTTAATTTTAGAGCCGATTTTATATGAATATAAAATATCTAATATTTTTTGAGTTTATGCAGCTTAAAGAGGTAAGAAATTTAGACGAATTTCCCAATTTAGAATGCACATAAAAAAAGTTCATTAGGAAAATGTATGTAAATAACGTATAATGTATAATATAATATAACCAATAGAAAAAACTGTCGAGCTTACGTGCAACTAACGAAATCTACTCGCATTCAATGGCATTACATACATTTAATATATTGCAAATCATTGTTAGTTTACTAATTTCATTAAAATAAAATAACTTGCATTAATTTTATGTTTGACCGATAAAAATAAAAATGTGTGCCATTATTATTTTTAAGACATTTAAAATTAACAGAGTAAAAGTTGCTTTCAGGTGTATGATTGGTGGCTTCACGATATGTATCTTTGCAACCAATCTTCGTTGCCAGTCAACTCCAATCCTGGAATGGTATTTCCACCACTACCAAATCTTTCTGCAGAAACACAGATGGCCAAATTTTCAGCTAGATTTGTAGTTGAAATGATGAATTTTAAACGTATATTGGACAAGTAAATATTATTTTAATAATACCTTATATAGATTTTTCAATTTATGTATAAAACATACATTCTGTGTAGACGAGAGCTGCCTGTAGAAAAAGCTACATCTAGAGAAAAAGGACAACCGTTATGCATGGCACAATATTATAGACTAATGAAATCATATAGAGAACCAGGATTAGTTAAGGATCGACTTGTTGACTTCGAATCAGATTTGACATTATCAAGACCTCATATTATAGTTGCTTGCAAGTCACAGGTATGTCGTCTAAAGTAAAACATAGGTTTTGTTTACTAAGCGTGTGCTTTATTGTCTTAAGTTTTATGTGTTGCGATTGACTTCGGGCGAAGACGCAACTCCCATAACTGAGGAAGAAATTGTGACCAAACTACTGAACATTATAATGGACGCTAAAAAAACCGCCGGCACTGCGGGTACTTATTCGGTGGGCATTTTAACATCGCAAAGGAGAGATGACTGGGCTCATAGCAGGGAGTTGTTGATGAAAAGTGCTTCTAACCGCAATAATTTGGCATTAATCGAGCGTTGTTTATTTTTCATCAATTTTGATTTGGAACCACTTGGTCTGGAATTTAATTCCACATGTAAAGTAGGTGCAAAAGGCTATAGACTATCGAATGACAGAGATGAGACAAACATGATGCATCAAATGATCCACGGTGGAGGTAGTGAGTACTGTTCTGGCAACCGCTGGTTTGACAAGACTATACAAGTAAACAATACATAATAATAATAATAACTTATGCAATCAAAACTATATATTTTTGTTAAAACTTTTATTGATACAGTTGGTAATTGGAAGAGACGGTGCAAATGGATTATGTTACGAACATTCGCCATCTGAAGGAATTGCAGTTATTGAATTAATGGAAAAATTGATTAAAAGTACTAAAGACTTGAACGAACAATCAATGGACATAATGACATCAACAGAAAAACCAGAAAAACTCATATGGAGTGTTAATAATGAACTCATAAAACACATAGCTGATGCTTCTACTGTTTTGGACAAGTAAGATAATATTTTATTAAGTCGGTTATTAATATATACGTTACCCACAATAATATTAAATAATATATGATTTTAAAACCATAGAACTATTATAGTTCTATACACGTTCAATATATGGTAAATACTATATCTATACTCAATTAATTTTTTTTACCTAGGTATACGAGACTGTATACAAGTTTTTGAGCAGTCTTTCAATCAAAAAACAAATTATATATAATATATTTGTATAAGTTCCTCGCGTCGTATAACTCAATATTTTAAATGTACCTGTGCAGCTATATGGGCCTGTGACGAGTATATTTTTAAATTTCTGCTGGCATAATTAAATTATTAAACAAATCAGTATTTTTAGTTGGGTTCAGAAGCAAATATATAATTTTTTTTTTATATAGTGTTAAGGCTTAAATTTCTATGATCATTAGCCTGTAGGTCATTTAAGTAGGTTTATAACTGTGGGGGAAAGTATGGTTGTTTATAACACGTGTATATGTGGGATGGATTTGTTACTGAAACCCAGATGGTCACCCATCTAGGAACTAACACTGGCTGATGCTAAGTCTCAGGACGCGATCGTGGCTGATAACAACAATCGCATCGCAACCGGTCACAAATATTATATTCTGTTGCTTATATGGATGTACGTCGTAAGATTATATCAAAAACTATTAATTATTTGAATGAAATAATTATTAAATAAAAGATATGCTGCATACCTAAAAATATGTCTAAATGTTAAATTTATTAAAAAGCATTATTTCAAACAACATTCCAACAAATTTTATTAAATTTAAAATAATATCATATAACAGACTATGTTGTACACATATTATAATATGCAATTATAAATATAATTTTTTTATATAATTACTTATAATGTAATAATTGTTTAATATTTGTGTACTAAATATTTAGATTAGTCAAAGATTTAAACTTCCATGTATTCCGATTTACTCAATACGGAAAAGAATTCATAAAATCGTGTAAGATCAGTCCAGATGTCTATATACAACTTGCAATGCAATTAGCTTATCATAAGTAAGTACATAATAGTTTTTCAACGATACACCAATTAATTTTAGCTAATATTCTTATTACCTAAGTATATTTTTATAACTGATAACATTTTTAAACTATTTTTTTTTTCGAAATCCTAACAAACATCATACTATTGTGCTCGCTTAGGTATTTATTTAAAATATTAAATATATAAACAATAAAACTGTAAAATTATCGTAAGCTTTATGATTAATAAACTATCGATCTATGTTTACAGGCTTCACGGTAAACTGGTGGCTACGTATGAGAGCGCCTCCACCAGACGTTTCCGATTGGGTAGAGTGGATTGTATACGAGCGGCGACTATGGAAGCACTGGAATGGGCGAAGGCAATGAATCAGTCTGCCGTCACCGAAACTGGCATATTAGGCACAAAGAAGATATACTACACAGTGACTGATGTAATAATAATCTACTGAAATGCTGCAGTGCCGGGTGTCATCTGTATGAGTATATATGTGGCTTGGTTAGAGGTGACCGGGAAGGTAGAGGTGGGAAATGGGGATAAAGATAGAGAAGACATTTCTTCTGGTGACATCACCAAATATCAAACTTCATATAAGTACAACCGCAGTAATATAACTTATACAACACTAATAAAGAGAAGGTTTATGTACCGTGTACGGCCCACACTATTATGAGTAATAAATTACAAATTTTATATATCCCTGGAATGCAAGACAAATGTATTTATTATTTTAAAACGCACAAATGATTGTATAAGCGATAAAACTAAAGATATCATATTTATTATCAATATTATTAATAAGTTTAATACCTACCCATTATTAACTATCAATATACGTATTTATAATAAAATGTTAATAAAATAAATAAATATATAACCGATGTACAGTTTTAATATGTACACTGTTCTATTTGAATACCTTTAATACGTAACTACGTTATCTAAATTTCATAAGATACCTATATCATTTATTTAGTTATTTAATATTTTTTTTAAAAGGTATGACTATTCTTTTACTCATCGTAATAAAAGAGTAATTACTAAGATTAATAATTAATATGTATATTCTTATAAAATAAGCCACGATCTTGTTTAAAGAGAAGAGTAATCAACTCATATAAGAAACTTTATACATATAAGCTTGCACCGTAATATATGTTATACGAATTTAATTGAAATAAATTATTATTATTTTCAAATAGAAATGTAATATAAATACTTAGTTATACCAGATTGACTACCTAGTTTTGGACTAGGATAAATTTGAACAAATGTACTAAGTACCTACTTATCGAGAAAAAGAAGCCCCCGAAAAATTATTTTGTCTAAAATACCAAATAGTTATATAATTTATGTTTAGACAAGTAAAAAACAGTAATAACTCTAGGGATTTAGCTTTCTATCGGTCAATAGAAACCCAGACTTCGAATCCAGCTTTTCTCTTTTTCACCCAATCCTTGCCTTTTATAATACTATTCCAATAATAGACTTACATCGAATAACGGTCACTTTTCAGCTACCATTTAACAATAGTACCCGGATTAGGATTTGTCATACATCATAGGTATTATCTGTTTCTTGATAAATCTAAAAAGCTGAACCGGATACAACAGTATTTTACCTAATTTTATATATTGATGAATGGTATACGTCAGTAAGATTTAATAAAAAGAACTACCTATGTGGTGACACATCTCATACGAGTAATACGTAATATTTTAAAATTTTATAGTTCGATAAGTTAAATGAATGGTACGTTGTTGCTTATGCATAAAAAATCATACAACCATCAGATTAATTTTTAAGAGAAAGTATAACATTTTTCAGATGATAATGTTTAGTGCCACAGTTGACAACCACTTATAGAGATAAAACCGGCATTGCATTAATTATAACCATGTGTCTACAAAAACAGAGTGTACCTCTATAACTCGATACTTATATTACTCAGTGGTACCCTATGAATATTTTTGAATTATGTTTGAGAGAAATAAACTATTGGATCATACATTTCTGCGACTTGCAATAATTGTTTATGTCATGTATTTTGAGAGTTCGCAACAACTTCACTTTTTCTGTATACCTACCTTGTTTTCGTGGTCACATGGTATATTTAAAAATTCTCGTATTTTAAAACTGAATTCTGAGTCCCGCAAGGTCACAAAACAGGGTTCAGGATTTAATCAAATAAATTGTTTTAAAATTTACTATTTCGCATGATATATTTTAGAACGAAAAACTTCAACTTTTTGAAACTGCAGTAAAAAAACAAACTGACATCATGATAGACAATATTCTCGGGATGGGAATAGACACTCACTTATTAGGATTGAGACAAGCAGCAAGAGAAAATGCCATATCATGTGCAGTATTTGAAGACGATTCGTTTAGAATTGCCAATCATTTTGCATTATCAACAAGTCAAGTAAATTGTTTTATATTTTTTAGACCAATATACTATGTTAGTTGTAGTTATACTATGTTTTATAACAGTACTTTTAAGATTTTACGAATATTTATTTTATATTATTCTTTATTTAATGTATACGTTTGCCATGTAATCGAAACTCAAAAGTGTTTGAAAATTAAACACTCATTAAATGATAATAATTTATGATACAAATTATAACTATGATGTACCTATTTACCAATAATAAAGGCAAAGCAATTTTTTGTCGCCAAAACTAATTCCATTCATACATATCTGTCATAGGGTGAGTTGAGTTCTGAACTCATTAGTTTGAGTGGTTAAGTTTTTTAAAAATGTTAATTATTATACAAGTATCAACAAAATAACAATATAAGAATGAACTGTAACTCAATTGTTATATCATAAAGAATTAAAATCGTAAGCTTAAATAATTTGAGTCAAATATTATCAAAGTAGGTGCTATATTATAATATTATAAAATATTAAGCCAGAAAATGTTCATAATATTTGAAAATAATTTTCCATTTATCAAATTAAGTAATGCTTCGTAAAAAAATGGGTTATAAATAATTATCACAATAAAATAACCCAAACCGATTTTTATTAAAATTAGGAGTGTGCCTTACATTTCAATATTTGTTTGCAATTCTTCAGTAGTCTTTGATAGATAGATAACTTATAAATGTGACCTAACACAACCTATACTACCTGAATAGCTAAATTACATTTTAAAAAAATATTATTGTACATACAATCCAAATTAATTTATCCCTTCATCCTAGAATCTAAATAATAAAACTTGTTGCATTTTGATTATATTGACAATATCTACCTAACCAACATAGCATATTATTATTATCTGGTTTATTTTACCTCATTTACCCGCCATTTTTCTACTTAGTATACTCCTCGTAAAAATGTTAATTATTTTTTAATAGGTACAACTATGAAATAATATTATTTAACACAATAGTCATTAAATATGTCATAAGAAAATATTTCAGATACTTTGTAATTTGTTAATTGCCATTTTTTTATGTAGGGTACATATTTAATGTATGTGTTTGGGTTTTTATCTAGGTACCTACTGAAATTTAATGTACTATTTCGTGTTTTTATTTATTGTAGCTATTAACTTCCACTGACAGTTTCATGGGCTATGGACCAGTTGTGCCGGACGGCTATGGCGTTTCATATAATCCCCAAAGCAATTCTTTGGTATTCTGTATATCTTCGTTCAAATCATCTAAAACAACAAACAACAATGCTTTTACGGTAGCTCTTGAACAAAGTTTGATGACAATGCAGAAAATGATTTACATGAAAAGAAACTAAGACAGCGTTGTTCGATCATATTGTTTGCATACTTTTTTTGGATTTTTCTCATCTTATCTTTAGTACCATATACATATCTTTGAGTGATAAACTAAGTTTAATATTATATTTGTACAATCGTACTTTACACTTTGAAATTTTTAGTTACCACACTTAACTATTTATCAAATGCATTACAGTGCATTGCGTCGTTATAAATTTATTCATATTCTACCACATCAAAAACTAATCTAAAGTTTAAGTACTTGTTATTGTTTTATTTATTTATTTATTTATTTATTTATTTATTTATAATGTTACTGTTTTTTTTTTAAACTTATAAGTTATAACTCTAAAATTTATTTTTATTCGTTATACTAATTTTATTGAATTGTTGCTTTTTGCGGACTCCTCGCGATGTTTCAAGTGATTTCAATAATCAAACATGGTTGAATTATTAAAATATATAAGATTAAAAACATGGATTCTCATATACTTAAAATAAACGAGTTTATAAATAATTTTTTTAAAACGTTTATAGAGGTCTGTTAAAATTTTGTTTTAATATTAAATTCAAAATTATATTATTGTTAACAACTATATACATGCTTATTATTATTTACGTTAAATATTTTTAGTTATATTCATTATAATATAGTTAAGACACTAACTAGTCACATTATTGCTATTTATCTAATGTTATTTGTTATTTTTTTTTTTTTATATATGACGTATATTTACCATTTTGTGCCACTAGATAAATAGTATAGCTGCAATTATTTTCCTAAACAATACCAAGATATAATATTTATGAGAATATCCACACTGTATTGATCAACAGTTACCTACACTTAAAATATTTACCTCGAGTATAGTTATCTACACTTAAAATTATACTTAATACATATATCAATTCAATTTTCTGTAATCATTGAGACTAATTGTTTTGTACAAGTCAACTAAGAAAATATATCTATATCAATTCTATTTAAGTATAGGTATCTCTACAATATCATTCCTATTTTCTGCGATTAATTCATAATTATGTTAACTTAATACATATCAATTGTTTGAAATTTACATATCATTAACTACATTTTATCACAACGAGGTCATCCCTACAATTAAATAAGAATTATGTGAACTCGGTATAGGTACATATAAATTGTTTGAAACTTACATATCATTAATCATTACATTATATCAAAATAAAATAATTCTTAATTGTGATTAATAATTTTGTTAACTTGATACATATCAATTGTATGACATTTACATATCACTAGAATAACTCATAACATAATTTTACTGTTGGAAATAGTTTTTGTGAAATTGAAATAAGTTATTATTGTTATTAAGTAGATAAGTATATTTATTATTCACTATTATGTTTAAATGTTATTAAATTTTTATCAAATTACGATTTTAAAAATGTATTAGGTACTATATCTAATAATGATCAGAGTAATATTATTTTGTACATTTACTCTTAAAAAGGTAAATCGTACTAAATAATAAATAATGTATAATGTTTAAAATATTTATTCACTCTCTTCGTTGTTATATTACCTATATATTGTTTTTTAATATTTACAATATAGGCACCTACCTATGGAGGTAGGTACCCTACTAGTTAAGTAGTTAGAACACAATAGTGTTACTATATTGAAATAGTGTTATACAGTTTTTATATATTGTATCTGTACTCTTTAGACTATAGTTATTGATTCGTTATGTATTCAAACTTTTAAACTTTACCTATGTAATTTATTCTTAGATATCAATGTATGATATCACTCGAATGTTTCTTGTTGTTTATACTCTCAGCATACAAAATAATACAATTCGTATTGTGTATGTTTCTTTTAATAGGACCGGACTGGATTTAGATGGCATAATATACTAGGATTCCGTGAAAATATCTGTCGACATACCTACCCAACCATTGATTTATAATATAATTAAGGACTATGCAGTTCGCACTCATTTAACGATAATAAGTACCACATTAATACCCAACGTTTCATTCTACGAATAATTTACGATTTAGGATCATGGTACTTATACAGGTAGTTAATAGTTGTATAACATACAACCTACTTAATAACAAGATTTAGGTTTAATGTCTAAATTAATACTTACCTTTTGGCTATTATCAATAATAGTATGCAATATATATATATTGCAGGCGTGCTTAGACTTTATTTTGAAAGACTAAGCATTACAAACAATTGGGCCCTTTCCGTTATAAAAAAAAGCCAAGTACCTAATAAAATTACAATAATTGTTGTCATTAGACCATTAAAATATTCAATAAGTTCTTATCTTCAAAATATATATGTATTTATCAGCTAAAGATTAAGTCCTCTTTTACCGATTTTGTACTTGTTCAACATTTTTATCTTCGGTAATTATTAGAGGTTTTGAAAACCAACTGTTTAAAACTTTTAAATCTGTATTCTCCATGACGTATATATCTAGTACTTACCTCTCTATACTCTCTGACAGCAAAATGAAAAATAATATAAAACCATGAAATGTTAAATTACTCTGAAAAAATTAAAAATGTATTATGAGTTCTTTTAAAGGCTCTTCAAGAGGACAAATACGGGCAGTATATATAAAAGTCATAGATTAAGTACATTGGCATACTTTGCGTAGCTACCCCTCCTTGACAGCACTATTAATGTTCACCGGATTTCGTTATTATTCTGCTTTAACTTCGATACAATCTCTGATTATCATCAATACCGTCAATACCTAAATAATATAATGTACACTGTTACATACGGCTAAACCTCCGTAAAAATCCAGCTAATAATAAAATACTAGATAGGAGTAGTGCTGTAGTAGGATAATGAACACACATATTGAATGTGCTTGACTTTTTGATCATTTTCCACTGTTTAATGGGTCGATCTGTATGCCTAATTGTTATCCAGTCCGATCCTTTTTTGTGCTTAGACAAATACCTATTAATACGCTTTAGAATTGTTACTATACTAAAATCAATTATTATAACTAATTAGATAACAATAAAATAATCGTATCAGTCATAAGAGTTTGAAATTTTTTTCATATATTTTTATAGGTACCTATTCTACATGTCTGAATCAAGCACGTATTCGTGGTAGTGCATAAATTAGGTTATAAAGCGCTGCTAGAGAATGGATCTAATATTTGTATATCTTAATCTTTGAGGTGACCCCTACCAATTATTTTTATTGAAACGGAATGTCAGTACGTTCTTTTATAGACAAATTTTCAACATTATTTTTATTTCGTAGAAATTGTATTGATTCTCAAATTCAATTTGATAAGTTTTACAACTTATTATTATTTATTATTATACTACGTGTCCAGCAGCAATGGAATATACTCAAAATGTAATTTAAAAACAATTTTAACAAATTAACTAAAATTATCTTTAATATAAATCAATGAGTAATGACTATTGTTCAAAACATTTTTATTTAAATCACTCATAAGTATAAGCAGTCATTACTAGTTAATTATAGTAATTGTTTGTTTACGGATTGACGGCCGTGGATGTGTTCGCTCCCCACCGGATAGGTTTTGTTCAATAATTTTAAACAACACTAATTTTCAACGCTAAGGTTTTTATTTTTCCAATTCTATTATCAAGTGTCGTACATAAACTTGAAACGATATTACATGCTAGAAAAATAATCATTCTCTTATTGGCAATAAGAATTTATTTGTTTAATATGGACCATGTGGTACCCATAAACACCCTAAAATATATTGTTCGCCCATACCAAAAACATACCTATCTATGTTAAAAATAAAGAAAATAGGTAAGAGGACCTCTGGTGCTTACATGCTATATTGTTTCAAGTATAAAAAAAATTAATGAACTTTGGCACAAAAATTAAATTAATCAGCAGTTTCTCTGGTGTTCTGCACATAAATTGTTGTATAGTGAAAAAATGAAGTTTTTCTTGAAATATGAGATATTCTGATATCAGAACATCATGTATGGATTCAATTATAATAATATACTCACACCAGTCACACCTACAATTAATTTCAAAATGAATAAGTAATAACTTTGTTTATAAATTGTGATTATTGTAAAATGTAAATGTAAGTATCAAATTTCCATGCATTTCAGCACCATTGTCATCCACAGTCTATACCCAAAACACTTATATGTCTAGAGAGATTAACTCAATTCCATATTTATAATAATTATACAATTTATATTGTAGAATAAGCTCAGAGTCATCATTTTGAAGTCAGTCATAGTTGGTGTGTCGGGGTAATGTTTGGATTTTGGGTGAGTATTGTACATCAAGACCGTGGAGAAGGGATCAAAATATCAACAAATAGTAAAAAAGTGCATATAACTATCGCCTATGAGCACCCTGTGGGTGTTTGGCATATCATTGGGAACACATTCGATTTTTAAGGGGTTTGGTATGTAAGGATATTTTTATGACTTTAACTAAAATCAAACATTTAAACATTTGAATACAAATCAAAATATATAACTAATATAATATAATAAGTAATATTTCAGTAGTAAATACCATTGATAGCTGCTGCGTAATTACAAAATTGTACAGAATTTCGGTTCCATGCAAAAAAAAGGTTACAGTTATAGACATAGTACAAAAAGAAACCAAACTTTCCCAAAAAAAAAAAAACTTATGCTGTAAAATATTTTATTTCCCGATATCACTTAGGTGAAAAAAGTCAATCAAGTTCGAAAAACATACAAATAATTGATCTTAAAAAATTAATACGTTTTTTCATATAACTGACATTGATAATATTTTAAAGATATTTTTTTACTTATTTTACTATTTTTTTTCATTTATGGTAAAAATATGGTTTATTATTTGGTCACTGTTTATTAATGCATCAAGACTGTACCATTTTGCAATTTTTTTTTTTTAGTTAGAATTCCACATTTAATTTTTATAGGTAAGAATTGAAAATTTAAAACAAGGTTTCTCATAAGCAGTTCATATCATATAATATATATGGTTAATTATATTATAATTAACCAAAAATCTAAAAGATATACTATATATTAGCAATTGTAAGAAATAGTAAAATAAATTAATTTATTAGCAATTATAAAAAAAATTAGGTATGTGCTTAGTATAATAATATAGGCTGCCTCGCACAGAATCGTTTTTCGTATACAATGATTGTATATCATTATTCATTATGAATTCATTTTCAGCACATCCAATACAGTGACTCAATACCTGCAATACAGCTGAGCAATACTCATTTTTAAATCTTGGATCCAAATTTTGGGGAAATTAAATGTTAAAATTTAAAAAAATAAGAAAGTTAGTCCTAACTCTTAAGAAAACTTGACCTATGAGAAATTTAGCATGCAATAAAGTCAAAGGAGGACACTAAATGCTAATGAATATTAGGCAGTGACATAATTTGTATCTACATATAAGTTCATCATTTAAACTGAAGGGAATGTTAAATTTAAACACTGTACAAACAATTTAAATAATGTTTAGGAATGTTGTAAATACTTAACGTGAAACATTCACATAATTTTTAACATAAAACGAATTTTTTTTATTTAAAGCTCATCTTGTTAATATCGTTTATCTTTCGAATTGCTGAAGTATAAAAATACAGTACAAAATAACACAATATAATTTATTACATGAGATAAAAAATTGAATACTTAATATATTTAATAGGTACACAATAAAAATAAATTATTAAATAATAGGCATTAAAAATACTTTTACAATGATGTTGATACAAAGTTGTTGGAAATTAGTTCTATTCACTTAGTAACATATTTGATTAGTTAAAATGATCAATGAAACTATGCATTTGGATAGCTGTAAATATTTTAAATTCTACTAGAATATAAATACATTTTTTGTGTTTCATTAATCATTATTCGTTAGTAAATTATAAATGGATCGATATAACCTAGACCTATCTGTCTATATAAGTTTTAAGTCATTTATATACTCTTTTGACAATATAATATATATTATTATTATTATATTTTACTACTACCAGAATCAGTTTCTAATATTCAGAGACGTTAAAATATGTGATAATAATATGGGAATAGACGTATGTTATAATAAAGAGCTCTCAGGACGCATTTTCTGATTAAAAATAGCGCTGCTGTTGTTGATTGGTTACTTGTTGACGCCTAGTCGGTGAGAATTCGTTGATCGGTTGTCCAGATCGTTGTACCACCCGTTGTGCCGCTGGTTGTACCGCCGGTTGAATCGCTGGTTGTACCGCTGGTTGTTCTACCGGTTGTGCTCCCGGTTGCTGTTGGTACCTGATGCTGTTCAACTGTGCGGCATTCACATACCAAAACGGCTGTTTATCTCTGGGATACTGGTTTGTAATTCTATCAACCAGTTCTTTTTCCACGTTGTATATTGGCTGCTTTTCCGAACCCAGGAATGGGTCAGGAGTAGAGTTTTCGCCAATCCTGTTCCCAACATCTGAATTATTTGGTAGATTTTGGGGTAAGACACTTGGATACTGATTACTGCTTGATGCATAAAATGGCTTTTGGGCACATATGCAAGTGAATAATACTCCAAAAACGATGGACAATCGTAGCACACTCTGAAAAATTTTAAAAACAATTATAGAAAAATAACTTATAGATAAGAGATTTACTAATAAGACTGGTTAGAGCCAGGAGTATTAAAGGCAAGATGATTTTCATATTTTCATTTAACTGAACTATTATATTTGCCCCTGCATCAACCCTTGCCCGTGCCCAATATTATTTTCAACGAAATAGTTAAATCTGTCATGAACTAAACAATGTTTTTATTTTAGTCTCCAAAATATTAGTATAATGTAGTGCTATAATATTGGTGCTATAGGTTTTCAAAACTGATAAATGAAGTACCTACTACCAACATTTTTACTTACTACATTTTTAATAATTGGGTACTTCCAATTTAAATATTACAAATAGACTAAAACTGCTAAAACGGAAATCATATGAGAGTGTAAGATCAATTCGTATCGTCTTAAATGTTGTTAATAAATTAATATAATATTCTGAAATTATAACCGGTTCGTCAATAGCCAACATAACTGCAAAGTATTTTATACAGAATAGTTAAGGACTTGCACCGTATAATGATGACCCTATAATAATTCTATACCCGTCCAAGTGCGTCCAAATATGTATATGACTACTATAACATTATCCAAGGTCACCACAAGGAAGCAAACTAAGCTAAACCCAAATTGTTTTTTTCTTTATATTTTATCGTAGCATAATTATATTTTCTTCGTATGTGTTTAATTTACATATTGCAAAGAAATGTTTAGATGATTTTTACAAGTTATCATTATCTTTACTACATCGACTTTTACTAATTAATATCTCAACATTCAAACCTTTTTTTTAGCTTGTTAGCTATACAAATTAAGCTGGGAGTTAAAATGTAATGCACCTATTCTTGCATAAAAACAGTATAATAGGTTTATTATTTGTCTGTATACTTATATAGCCCATGATGCCATAATCACACCGCTTATTTCTAATAAATGACTAATGAGATGCAACTATATGGAAATCGCCAATTGGATGGTTTTTTTTTTGGGGGGGGGGGGATTCATTCACAAGGATATGAGCATACAATGGATAAAAATTATAAGGGCTGCTCTAATTTTCAATATTTATCTCCGCATACAACGAGCTGCATTATATATTGTGTCCCATACGAGATTATTCAAAATGTATTTATTCGTATGTTTTTTTTCTAATGAAATTCTCTAATACAATAGGCAACGTCAATTCGTCATTGCGTTTTTATGATATAATAAAAATGGGGTCGACTGTTTCTGCGCCTATACTCAAAAACCTGGATTGCGCCTAATAAAATTAAAATATGCACAAATACTTGTTAAAGGCCTAGTTACATTACAAATCAATTAATTTGGCAACGCTTAGTTCATAAAGCGTGATTTGATGTTATATCAAATTGTATCCAAATATTTCCATTTTTAACTACTGTGCGACGCGACGTGGGGAAATTTAATTTTTATACCTATCTGTCGTGATTCGACATAATCATACGATCTAACTGTGCTTCTTTGCTGTTGATCATTTTTATTACCCCGATAGTCGATACCTACGATACACGACATTTCTCAAACGCTAGTCAGTCGTTGTCGTCATACTTCACATACTTAATTCTGTTTGATGTAATTTTTTTTCAAAAAATGCAAGTAAAAATGTTAAAGATTTATTAATTGTTGAAAGTTTTAAATGTAGAAAATTGTATGAAAGTTTATCTGGTAATGTAACGTGGCGTAGTACAACGAAATCGTGTTTAGCAAGAATAATAAAAATGGAAATGTAACTGTAAGTAGCAATTTAAATCACAACCATATTAATATAATACTGGTGAACAAAATTAAATCATCAACACATTTGGAGTGCGTGTAAAAAAGAGCCAAAGACATGACTCCATTGGACATGATCGTCCAATTAAAACTATACGTTCTAAAATTACAAAGAATAGTGTCGACACGTTAGATTAATCAAATTAAATTAAATTAATTCGTGATGGAATGTAAGTATACCCGCGTAGAAACATGCAAAAAAATATTCCAAAAAATATTCTTGAAGTTCAAGAATTTTTATTATCAGAAAATCAATTTAAAGGCGAATGGATGATTGCAATACATGACATAGAATACATAGAAAAAATATTGTAATTTTTAAGCGTAATACAAGTGTACAGTTTTTTAAGTTTGGTACAAATTTACTTCCTGCACACAGTTTTTTCTGTCAACTTTTTACAAATCATGGATTTTATAATAATCATTACATACCTCTGGTATTTTGTTTGTTAAAATAAAAATATTATGAAGTCTATGAATATGTATTTGAAAATATTAAACTTTTATGTTTAAATCTAAACTTTGAGTATTCATATGTTGAAATATATTCTGTTTTTTAAAAAGAAATAAAACTTTCTGCCTACAGATTTCACTTGGGACAATGTTGGTTCAGAAAAATTCAAAATCTTGGATTAACAAATATATTTAAATCTAATAGTCCAGAAGGAAAATGGTTACAATATTGTTTTAGTCTTAGATTTTTACATCCACTAGAAGTACCAGATTGCTTTTTGGAACTAATGTTGGAAATTTCAGAAAGAAAAAAAATACAATTATATGCTGGTTATTTTGTTGACAATTTTATAAACGAAAATAGTGTATTTTCTCTGAACAAAAGAATGTAATAATCAAACACAGACAACAAAAGCATGTGAATCATTTCATAAACATTTTAATTCGTTATTTTCTTAATGCTCATCCAGCAATTGTAAAATGTGTGGAAGTCTTAATAGAATTTCAAACATATATGTATTTAAAAATAAATCTTGTTAGAACAACAATAAAACAAACAAAAAATAAAGCAGTTGTAAAAAAGCACCAGGATATCAAGAAATTAAGATACATTGACATCACAACTTCATAACAATTATTAGGTTAGGAAAGTCAAAGTAACAAAAATAATTTAATATGACGCAGCAGAACAGTGAAGTCTTATTTTTAACCACACCAGAATGATTCAATAATTATAATATATTTTATTCTTTCAGTTCGAAGTCTAAGACGAGAAATTTAAGTTTTACTGCGATGTTGTCAAATTTATTGATTTGTAATATAACTGGGCGCAAACAAGTATTTTAACGTTATTTAATTTTAGTAAGCGCAATTGAAGTGTTTGTGTATAAGCTCAAATTTGGTATTTAGGCACAAACACGGCCTTCCCTATATATGCGTCTGTCCCCTACACACAAATGTCATGAACCTTTTAGTACTACGTAAAAATTACGACCTATCAAAGTTACATTCTGATTTCAATTCCATTATGTCCTCCATATAACTTCACTCCAATCCACAATAGTACAATATTATTATAGTTTATCTTTATAAATCACGATACCAATTAGTTGTGACTTGTAACTCTCTATGTACCTATACACCTGATATAATATTATACATTACACAACCAAAATTAGTAGTTAGTATCTACAACCTACTTATATATATTTATAAATAAATACTAACTATAAGTGACCACTGCATTTATTATTGCTCAGATTTGTTCTGTAATATACATTAAGTAGGCAATTATTTTAAGACAAATCGTAAATAACAATTTAAAAACAACCATTTACCTAGTTATAATACTAACCTTTGAATTTCTTAGTTAAATTATAACCTTTTAAGCTTATCAAAACGGACAGTCGGTAATTGGGCCACACTATTTGTTTATATTTTATTAGCCGGGGATTGAGCCACAAATCTATAATACCAAAATATACCACCTATAACATTTTATTAATTACAACAAGTACCTTTATAGTTTTAACATTTTGTTAAGACTATAGATAGGTACATACCTGTAATAAGTAAAATAATTTTTTTTTAAACTATTATTCTAAATAGTGCAATATAAATTTCACAAATTCAAAGGTTCAGGTTTTTCCATTTTTCGTATTTTTTAATTTTGTTAAGAATATGATTCGTTATCTACCTTTTTCGTTTCTACGCATCTAATTTTACTGTAAATTTCTAGTGGAAGCTCCACTGTTTAAAAGATTCAATAATAAAAATTGATTAAAACAGTAGACCGTAGTATCATAATACGTTTTTGAAAAAGGTTCATTGTGGTTCAAATCCCGAGCACCTATCAAAACATTTCACCCGAGAGTGTACAATAGTACATACATTACATTAATTTGTTTAAAATAACAACAATTACAATGCATTACAATTCATATTCCTTTCTTAAATCATGTGAATCAAATATGATAATGTTGACAGTTTATAGCTATATTTTATGATGTATTTGTTAATATAAAAACGATATTTACCATTTTTCTGCAGGTTAGCTCAGAAAATCCTCCAAATGAGCAATAAATATTTGAGTTACGGTATGTCGAATTTTGAAAAATATTAGGATTATTATCTTAGTTACACTTTTTCAATACAACAATATTGTTTATCGCGACGTAGTACGTAGGTAATGCTAATCGGTAAACATTGACCACTGACAGGTTTTAAGAATTTGTGAACTGATGTTCAGCAGACAGAATAATTTATACGTTATTATACTCTGGAATGGTAGGTAGGCGGGTAGGTAGGAAGGGTACGTCTCAAATCCCCTCCCACGTCTATAGAGTTATAAATCCAGTACCTGGGTTATACCTACCGTATAATATTATAACAGTTGGAGTAGTCTTCAGTAAACACGCATTAAACATGAATACCTGATTATTATAAATTATATACTATTATTAATTTTATGAACATGGCAAACGTCATCGGAAAAACATAAGTAATGCTTCCGCGCTTAATCAATTGTTTAAAAACAATAAAAAGTTATTTACAACTAAATATATAATATATACAAATATATTTACAAAGTATATTTATTTATTATCTAAATACAATGTACCTACATATTTTTACTATTTTGCTAATATAAATTACTCATTCATAAATGAGATGATTTAAATAATATATTTCCTCTGAGAACGAGTCAAAAGTCAAAACTATTTTACAAAATTACTTTTAATATAAGACAATACCTATAACATATTTCTATTAATTATTATTCTCTACACAAATATTACCATTTATATAAAAATATCAAACACAATCTCATAGTTTAATTAGTATTTAATAATACCCACTAAAAAACCAATATTCCAGAATTCTGAAATTTCTGGTTCTTTAGATTTCAGAGGCCATACATGAGTATTATTTTTCAAAATATACGACACAGATACGAATTATATAATAATGTACAGTAATGTTATTTATAGTATGATAATTATGAATGTAATAAAATAATAAAGCAGCAAGTAACAAAATTACGTTACAAAATAAGATGTATTTGATAAAATAAATAAATATTATAGTATTTGAATTAATTACTCGAAATTATTAAGACTTTGAAATTAGTTAGTTACTTAAGAAGACGTGATACCCGCATGTGTTGTCTCCGTCTTACAAGTGCGTAACATAGCAAATTGTACACTCAGCAGAACACGTGTAGCTCCGTTAATTTAAAAATTAAAGTGAATTGACCTCTTATAAAATCTAAAGGTAAAATTATTATCTAGGCAACCTCATATGCTTTTTATTAGATTTTTATTTTAACGCGAGTTATAAGTATTTTAAGATGTATAAAAAATTTACAATTTTAAAATACTCATAACTCGAGTTAAAATTAAAATATTATAAAAAACCTATGAGGTTGACTAGATAATAATCTTACTTTTAGATTTTATAAGAGGTCAATTCGCACTAATTTTTAAACTAACGGAGCTACACGTGTTCTGCTGAGCGTAAAATTTGCAATGTTACGCACTTGTAAGACAGAGACAACACATGCAGGTATCACGTCCTCTTAATGCTTGCCTAATGTAATTAAATAGATGTAGTTAAGTTATTTTGAAAAAATAAACTCACTAATTTATATTTTGTGATCCAACTTGAATATTAGGCATGCTTTTAATTAAAAAATTGTGGAACTGTGATAAATTAGGTTACATAAGTGAATCCGATGAGTGTGTAACTGTAATAAGCCCTAAAATTCGATCAAAGGAAAAAAAATTCTTATTTAATAGAGAATTGTACTTAATATAGTTACATACATTTGGGGGTTACATCCGAGTTGGGCCCCAAATTTGAATTTGCTATACTAGTTGGGTCCGGGATTATTTTAGGTATTATTTATAGTTTTGGGTCCTTAATACTTTTTGGTAAGTACTACACTATAGTGACTATACTGACATTGACCTTCCCATTTTAACAGACTTAGGAGTCTATTTAAACCAAAGGTGTGGATGTGTGGTAAAAATGTTTTTACAGTTTCTTTGCTATTACAAATATAACTTATAAGAATTTTAAGAATTATGATACAACGTAAATATACCCTAACCGGCCTAACATAACAAAACCGACGGTACAAAAAAAATATATTAAATATTTTAAAAATAAAAATATATTTAAAAAAATATGCATTTTATCATATATTATGAGGTATAAAAGTAAAAATAAGATATTGTTTAGAAAAAATCACTTGTTTGTTGATATAAATGTATACAACATTGATCCTTAGTATTGTACCTATTATATGTGTATTATGTATATCATAATAATTTGTCAAATTCTAATAATTTATATCTTTAATAGCAAAGAAACTAAAAAATGAAACTATATTTACTGTTTTGAAAATTATGTTCAAGTGTTTCAAATTTAAGAAACTTTAGAAAAATATAGAACTTCAGAAAATGTTGATTTATGTAAAATGTATTATTCATAGTTAAATTAATTCATTTAGTAATATATACTTATGAAAAATTTGATTCAGTTTCTATAGAAATTCGAGCATATAATGATTAACGAACACAAATAGCTGATTGGCATGAATTTATTATTAAGTAGATAGATAGAAAATATAGATAAGATAGATAGTTATATGAAAACAGTCAAGCATGTAAATAATTTGTAATACAGCTGTGCACAAAGTTCCGTGTTTTTCCAATGACGTAATTATATGATCGTGTTTTATATCTTGAGATGGGCCAATATTATGAATTTATTAAAATGCAAATATTTATACATGAAGACTGACGATCGCCCATACCTATATGGCTATATGCCTATATTTAATATATTAATGAGATGGAAATATAAAACTGTACCCATTATGCCTTGTATGCAAGTGTATGATTATTATTTAAAACAAACACGGATAATATAATACATTTATCTTGGCAGTTATTCCGTTATTCATTTATATACTCGTATTCATTTATTTATTTTATATATAAATGTATAGTAATAAAAAATAATGTATAATTATACCTAAGTACCTATATCAAACAGTTTACATGGAAAACATGTGTTTACGGGTAGTATTTATTATAACGTCAGTAGTTTAAAAAAAAAAAACATAATAATATACATAAACAATATACATATAGGTAGGTACTATACTATATGTATAATAAAATATTATGTGTCAGTAAAATTATTACTATAGAACACCGGCCGGGACACCGGTAAAACCTAAGTTCAGCCAACTGATCTTGGTTATTATGGGAATTCCGCACTTTTACCAAATGGCCTAGAATTTGTATTAAAAACTCGAAATTGTCTTATTATGAATACCTAATCAATTTCTTGTGAAAAGAGATGGCGATTGATAAATATTAACATAATATTATTATCATACAAAAGTGAAACGGTTATCCGAATGTTCAATGTTAAAAACAAAGTGATAGGAAGTGTTAAGATTAACTGGTTTCCATTCACTTAACTTTCTGAAGATATATAGAGTTGAATAATACGAGGTATCAGATAAGTATTTTATTTATAGGTAGGTAGTAGGTACCTATTCTTAATTGATAAACAATGATGCATTTTAGCATTTTGAAAACAATGACAAGCTTAACTCTGATTATTATTTAATATTTATTGTACATTGGTATTGTAATTTGTAACTATTACAGTAGTACCTAATTTACTTTGGTGTTTAATAAACTGTAGGTGGAAACCAGTTAATCTTAATACTTCCTATCACTCTGTTTTTAACATTGAACATTCGGATGTTTATCATAATAACCGTTTCACTTTTGTATGATAATAATAATATAATATTATGTTAATATTTATCAATCGCCATCTCTTTTCACAAGAAATTTATTACTCATATTTTTAGTTATAAATGTTGACAGAAGTTGAGTCGGGTCATGGCCCATGGGTGCTTTGGGTGGGCCTCACTTGTATCGAAACTGACAACATAATATAACTTTAAAAGTATGAGGTACCTATACCTACGTATAATGTTTTATGAATATGGTATGATCTCTTAAATTACTTTTTTATAGCTAAATATTAACTATTTTTTACTTTGACATAGTATAACCTACTCAAATAAAATTATCAATTATGTATCACTAATTGTGTTTTTACCCTCTATAAATGATAATTTTTGTGCACACACTTCTGGGTTACAAATTTTGTATCATTTAACTCGTAAGACGTAAGGTAATTAACTATAGGTTCTTATATTATTATATTAATTGTAGTTGCCACGGATCCATATAAAATTGATCACCCCACCAACTGATTGACCGACAGTTGTATTTTGATATTTTTCATATAGGTACCGTTACAAAAAGTTCAAATAAAAATTGATTGTTTACAATTAATAGTAGATACTTAGTGCCTAGTGGCATATATTTTAACCGTCTTATTAAAATCTCATAATTGCATGTAAAAGAATAAGATAATGTTATATAAAGATCCTTAAAAAGTCACACAACGTACCTATTTTTTATTTTAAGTTTTAAGGTTTTAACGATATATTTTTGCTGTAAAAATCGGGTCTATGTCAGGCAATGTGACCACCTGACCACAATAACAATACCACTTATTGGGTGGCCACTTCGCCCGAAACGAGCCCATAAAAAATATATGCTCTATGTAGGATCTGATCTACACAGCTGAGCATATTCAAACAAACCTAATTTGAAAGCTTAGAAGATTCTGATCATCACTATTACCTACAACGCTAAATTTAGACCCAATAATAATTTATCTATCATCGAAAGTATTCATCTCTTCCCTAAATCAGTGAGGTCAAAATTCGAAAAAATCATATTAAAACACAAACACATCATATATATAATTAGGCAAAATAATAATGACTGAGATGACAATTGACAGTGATAATAATTTGCAACAACAACTCTGAGGTCCCACACGTTTGTAGCGCTTTAACAGAGGACAAAACTCAAATGGTCACTATAATATTCCGACACTGGTCACTTCATCAATATTTCCCCTAAATTGAGGTCAATTGGTCAAATCATAAAATGTGCACATTCTCCTAGATCGGATACAAATAAAACCCGAGTTACTACACTGCAGGCTAAAGAAATAATAAATAATTTTCGTACTTTCAATGAATAATTTCTCTATCTTAACTATACCTACATTAAGTTATTACTTAAATTAAATTAGAACAATGTAAATTCTATATTTAAATTAATACACGCATTAAATAAATGCAATTAACTATGATATAGATTTTCATACTTAATATAATGTTAAAATGTAATTAGATTTATTATTTAACATTAAAACAACGATTTTTTTTTTTAAATACAATTATAAAAGAAAGTATATTTAATACAATAGAATTTTAATTGTTTTAAAACAATTTATAATATATTTAGGGTAGGTACTACTTGAAGTAAACAATGTATGAAACAATTTATTTGAAAATAAGATAAGTTTTTTTCTGAGTGTAGGTTATAGGTTTTACTAATATGTTCGTACTTTTACCATATAACATATTAAAATGAAATATACTTATACCTACATAGCAAATGACTTCTATATAGTATAGGTTCCTACCCAGTAATAATTATTAATATATGTCTTAATTACTAAAAGAAGTTTGCACAACTAGCAGTAGACTAGGTACTGCTGAACTGCTGTAGGTACCTATATCGTTTAGTAGTATAATGAAAGCTACTAATTAGTAATTAATAATTACCATAATAAGTCCTATATATAAAATATAAGCATTATAAGTATTTATTTACCATGTCCACCACTATCGCCGCCATCTTGATGTGGGAATTTGGCTGTTGTCAAGAACGGGAGCCGTTTGGAAATGTATGTATTTTTAAAGCAGGGAAGCCAAATAATAAAATCAAAAAACAAATCGTATTGAATGATTTGGTTGATGTCTAAATCCATAGAGGTCACTTTCCCAAACGGTTTTAAAATATATTGAAATCGTTACTACTACAGTGATTAAGCTTAATAATAATTCAAAATCAATAAATATTCTGTTATTCTGACACAGTTTTATACATAGGTAGTAGGTACCTATAATATAACTTAGGAGTAATAAATAACACTAACATATTTGATATTTAATCAATGGGTTTTATTAAATATCAATTATTCAATTTACGAGCAATTTTTAGCCACTAAATTCATCTATTTCTTCACATAAACAGATACTCTTCACTCTTGTCAACGAGCCTCCAAAAATACATCCTTCCACTTTCACATACACATGTAACGCAGGGTCGCAGGGACTACTGCTAGCAGTACTTTTCTGTCTTAACATTCACCACAAATGGTTATTTTACCACTATATATTACTCATATCTAAAAGTAAAATAAAGCACTTTAATAACAATAATATTATAATGTATACTTAGTAATTAGTAATATGAGCTGACAGTTATCCATAACGCCTTGCATGGGGACATACGTTTCGTCATTAATTGATTTTCCAACTCCAAATAAAAGTTTAAAACACATTGGCTAAATAATCCATATTACTAGGTACTCAAATTACAAGATCTACGATGTCATCATTGCAACTTTTTAGACCAATACGCCAATTGCGAATTACTCCCCTCAGAATCTAAAATAAATATTACTAACTTTATTTTATGATGGAAAATAACTTCAAAAAGTAAAAATAACTAATAAGTCATTGAGATTGTACATTTTACAGTGTTGTAAAAAGTATCTGTGTATCACCGAAGCTTAGTCGTTAAGTTGATTAGTTGATAGATAGGTAGGTACACGTATGCATCATAAAAACTATAGTCGTGAAAAAAATAACTCTTAAAACTTTTTAACTCGTTAATGGCACAGCCTCGTGGTTTGTCCCACACATGTATTAAATAGCTATTTATACATAGATTTTTTAAATACTAAATAGAAAAAAAATCATACATTTTTATGTTGGTATAAATACTATAATACATGATTTTTTTCTCTATGAAGTATTGGCAACAAATGATCAACACCTAAGGAAAACAATATTAGCATAATATCCATGTGTTAAGGGTATGGGATATTGGGATACATAATAAATTTATAACGTTAATGAACTAGAATAAAAAGAAATATTTACGTATTAAACTGTCGTGATAACCATTGATGTGAGGCCAATCATCCATTAATGACATGAGCGTGGCCATGCTTCATGTGCAATGGCAACTCAGATAATGACCGGCGTTAACTTAATGAACCGAAAAATGTTCAATATACCTAAGTCCTCCCACTCTCTCCAAATATTGCATTTTCAGTACATTTAAATTTTAAAATTTAGCACCAGAAATATTAATCATCTATATAGCTCTGGATTACACCACATATGGCAAAAAAAAAAATGCAACAATTATATAAAATAATAGATGCGAACCACACCATCGCCGTTATCTGTCTCAACTTTTAAGTCTTTATAGTTTAAGTTTTCCGAAGGCTGGTAATCAATTCAACAATACATGTTGTTAAAAAAATAAATACAAGTACACTACTACTTAATTTTGTCGAAAATACCCTTCATTATAAGTAGGGTAAATAGTAATTATAACAAATAACAATGCATAAAACTATTATTTTTCAAAATAAAAGTTGTAAACCTTCTGACTTAAAATTTGGTTGGTCGGCGCCATTCCAAAATTGAAGGGGCACCCCAGGCTGCCACCATAAACACGCCTATGAATGACACTCGTGGTACAGTTGACTTTTTTTTTTCTATCGATAGTGAACAGTCTATACTCCATAGGTTTAAATGGGAAGGTCAAGAGACAAGGTCACGACATCATTTTAATTTGAAATGTCTTAAAGGGTTTCCAAGAGTGGAAGGAACTGGAGGATTTTATTTTAAAATATGTTATTGTTTTGAGGTACCTAAAACGGTTGTGGAAGAGTTAGTAATGTACTTCAGTACTTTGGTCTAATATTGCCAAACTTAATATTATACACTCTCGTGTCACTATAAAACATAGATACCCACTACTACGGATTTCTGTTTTTGCCATTCCTTCATTCGCCATAGATATAAGAATTAACAAGAATTTATTCTTGCTTATTACATTTTTAAAGTTAAGACAAGTTGACGGACAGACTAAGTGTTGGCGTTACGTCAGGATATTCAGACTGTCTTGTAAAAGATTTTTCAAAAGTGTTCAAGTCCAGATTCTTTTTTTAAAAATGTACTTGAGTAGGTAGGTATTTAAAAAGTATTTGAATACTTTTACTTTTTAAACTCAAGTGACAAGTACGTATGTAACTATACACAGTATGCTGAGTACACGGACTTACCTACCACACTTATTTTTTGCTTCTACCAAAAAATCCATAATACTTCTAGAAATAGTTACTATGTTTAACACGTATAATCTATTTCGAAGCAATCAATATAAATAGTAAAAAAGTTTTCTAACCAATTTTAAAGATGTAATTAGAAATGTATTATCGTAATAGGCAATTAAATTATTTTTGCATCGCAAATTCTAATGACAGCCCTGTACATTAAAGTTAATGATGGTGATAAGAAAGTTATTTTTAAAATTGAATTAGTTCAAGTTAATGGTATGAGAAAAAGTGACATCAAGTTTAAGGTCTACTAGAATGTTAAATTGTTTATATTTTTTAATGTGGTCAGCTGTAGCATGCGAAATTCACTTTAAATTAATCTATGTGACCACACACGTAAATTTATTATTCAATATTGTATATTATATTATTAAGGGGATCGGTGGCGGTGACGACTGTCTTTGTCTAACACACGCGAAACATAAGAATTCAGAGGTGTTTTTTGGCAAACGTACCGATTGATAAAGTGAAGCGATAAGAATTCTGAAAACAGATTTGAATTTTTCGTCAAGTCTACTTGAGATCGGTCAGTCTACATTTTTGATTTTAGATTTTGAGTGAAACGATGAATGTTTTTTTATTTTTTTTTTATCGTTTCACTATTTTTATCGGTTCTTGATGTTTTTTATAGGTTATAAATTATAAAGTTTTAAAAATACAATAACTGTAAGGTATGAAATATGTTAGTATAGTCATAACACTCATAACTAATAATGTATATTAGCTGCATCATCTACAAAATATTAATAAAGTATTTAATACAATGTAAATATTTTAATACATAAGATTACAAGACATTAAATAGCAACTCTAAATAAGGTAGTTTTTTGGATTTTATAAGATAACTAAAATTATTGAGCCAATACTGAACTTAAGTTGGAGTATTTTAAAGTAAATTTGGTAAAATATAAGTATTTTAGCAGTAGGAAAAATATTATTTGGCAATCTTTCTAAGGATTATCTGGCAGACTAATTGAGTATGAAGTGAAAGAAAATTTTAAAAGATATATTATACTACTAATAATAATAACTAAATTTATTGATTAACAAATATAACTATTTATTGCTCTAATATAGGTACATATCAATTTCAAATATCAGGATTTCTTTAGGTTAATAAATATTTAACATTTTTATTGTCCAACAAAAATATATTTTCTCCCTTGTACTAAAAGTGAAACTTTAAAACTGAATAATAAAGCACTTTAGAACATCTAATTCATACACAAAACATAACTAATAAAAAATTATGAATATAATAAATGGACTTAATATTTTAGTTAATGTGCAGTTTGAACTTTGAGAATTATACATAAATACATTTTCTGGATTTTAATTAAAATTTACAGCTGGTCCAACTCTTATGTGCTCCAAATTCTCAAACGGACTTACTCCTCTAATTTTGGTCTCAAGTGGTTTTGAATAGACATCGCCTGCAAGTTCAGACAACGGAATTTCCGTATCTGCTTTGGCTCTCTTCACAGCATCATCAATTTGAGCTTTAATTTCTTTATCAATTTGCTAAACAATAATAAATTCATTATTATTATAAAATATTTTGAACGTTTATTTTATTTATATGCATTTTAATAAACCATCATACAATAGTGTAGAAAAAGAATAATTAACAAGATGTTGAAAAAGGTGTACTGATACATTTATATAGGGTGTCCCGTGAGGATTTACCCATTGCGATATCTCCTAAAATAATGGAGATATCATAATTCTGGTTTTTAATAAGACTCATGGGGACAAGAACTATAAATATTTCATGTTTTAATTTATATTAATGTCCATTTTGTAGGGTTCATTTTCCTGAAAATATTGACGTTTCAACATTTTATTTTCATTAATCTCCTAATTTTTAATATTTTTACCTAGTTTGGAAAATAATTGAAAAATTATTTAATACCACTATGGTATCAAGCAAAAGGCGAGTGCTCATTTGGTGGGCGAACGCTTCAAGTGTTGCCTGTAATTTTTCTTGAAACTAAAATGTTTTTAATAAAAAGGAGATTTATGAAGATAAAATGTTGAAACTTCAAAATATTTTTAGAAAAATGAATTTTTTTTAAAAAAAATTAAATAAAAAAAAATATTTTTTAACTTTTTTACTAAAACATTAAAGGACCATGAAACAAAAAAAAATTATTTTTTTATACCTTAGTATAATATTAGAAATGAAAATTAAATTGTCTGTCTTTTCAAAAAAATGATCCGATCATTCCTTCTGTGTCAAATAGCAATCGTACGCAACGCGTGACGTCACTGGTGCGCATGAATTTGTGCCGCCGTAATTTTTTTACGTGGTACAATATGCTTATATGGTGCATTCAAACATACAAAATATAAGACTGAATTAATTTCTGTGACGATATTATAATGTCATTATCATTTATTATTAATGAAATTAAAAGTTATTTATATCATATTAGATAATTCCATTTGAATAACATGAATAACAAACTAGGATCAATAGGATATTATCAATATTTGTCATTCTTCAGCCGAAAAATATACTAAAATATAAAATGAATACTGAGCTACACTAATCTTATTCAAACTTATTTATTACAATTAATTTAGTGTTCAAATGTATTTAAAATTTTTATTTGCTGTTTTTCTTTAAAACCTACATATTCCAATTACAGCCATTCAAGGTGGAGCAAATCCACCAAATAATCCCACCCAGCAGCTAAAAAGATGCTGATGCAGGGATTTAATCTAACCATAATATAGTTTGAAAGTTCTGTCACTTGACAGTGGACAGCCTCCCTTCTCATAAACATAGATTCATGTAAATATTCTCCATCATTTATCCTATTTGCTTATTGTACATACTATGCTACAGATTGTAAATTTTCAATTTTTAATAAAAAAAATACATATTTAAGTAACCTACTTAAGTTTAAATTAGTTTATTTACCTTTAATTCGTCAATATTAACTAAATTAGCCCCAATGATTTTTTCTTTGAAAGATGTTATTGGATCTCTTGTTTGTCGTACTTCTTGGATTTCATCACGAGTTCTATAAGATGTCCCTGGGTCAGACATTGAGTGTCCAGAGTATCGGTAAGTTGCTGTTTCCAAGACTAGTGGTCCTTTACCACTAGAACAATAATCTATGGCAAAACGAGCAGCTTCTCTGACAGCCAAGATATCCATACCGTCTACCCAGATACCAGGAATATAATCCCCTCGTGTATAATATGCTACACTAGCAGATGCACGTTCAGAGCTAGTTCCCATGCCATAGCCATTATTTTCACAGACATACACACAAGGTATATCCCACAATTTGGACATGTTGTAAGCCTCAAATACTTGTCCTTGGTTAGCAGCTCCATCGCCATACAAGGTAAAACACACACCACCAGTACCTAAGTATTTAGCAGCAAGAGCTATTCCAGCCCCAAGAGGTACCTAAAAATGAAACAATTGTCAAATATGAATAATAAGTTACTTAAATTTTAACTGCATAAAAACAAAATAATGTATTTACTTGTGCTCCAACAATGCCGTTGCCTCCGTAAAAGTTTTTAGCATACATATGCATAGAACCACCTTTACCACGAGCATTTCCACTTTTACGCCCAGTTAATTCTGATAATACATTAAAAGGATCCACACCCATAAGATATGTCCAACCGTGGGCACGATAAGCTGTAATTATTGAATCTGTATCACGGAACATAGCTTTCATTCCTACTGCGCATGCTTCCTAGAAACAAAATGTATACAGTTACATACTTATTATTTAAAAAACTATGAGTTTGTAAAGTTTTAAATCAGCATACAATCTAAATTAAATAGATAGCAATATAGCATGAAAACTATTGACAACATATTATTGCGATTAGATATTTTAAACAACTTGTAAATTTACCTGCCCAGAGTAAAGATGACAAAAACCTCGGACTATTTTTTCCTTGTACAAATTACCTGCAGCTGTTTCTATTCGTCGGATAGTTTGCATCTGTTTGTAATATTTAATAGCATCTTCTGAAGACAAGGTGACGGTTGTACTCGGACCATTTTCAAGTTTATGCAACTTAAATGGCTAAAAAATTATACAGTTTACATAATAATATTTTTGGTGAAAATGTTAACCTATTTTAATCTAAACATAAAATGTCTCTATACCTTAGTTTCAAAAGTGGCTTCTGATGCGCTTGAAAAGAAACGACTCTCAAAGATAGATAACACATTCTGTAAGCATCGAAAAAATTATTGTCAAAATATTGTACAAAATATAAACCTGTTAAATATCTAGGTTAGTCACAATATACAAAAACATTCTATACTAAAATATTATGTTTATGAAACTCTAAAATAGTAATAAATAATGATAGGTACAACACAATTAAAAGAACACCAACTAATGACCTGTTCATGGATCATAAAGTTATAAAAAAATGACTATTGTCTTATTCAATATATCATGTGCTTAATATATTATTAGATTACATAAGGATTGCTCGGTAAATTAAAAATTGTTTCATTCAGTAAAATATAATTTTGAAATTAAATTTAAATTGTACTCCTAATTATTGGCGTTTTTAATTATTTCATATAATTAAGAGGACGCTTAAACAAGTGTTCGTACTTTGTTGTTTCTGTTTTAAAAATGTACAATACTGCAAATTTTTGTCCACTAGTTTCAATTGTGTGCCATTAGTTTTAATATAAGAGTGAATTGATAAATTATCAAATTTTTAGGTAAAAATATTATGTGTGCTTCTATTTTATCGATATTTTTATTTTCAAGCAAGATATGGTAATGTGAAATATCACAAATTAAAAATGCTCATATCCCCTCTAAAAATAAAAATAATGAATAAAAAGCCAATGTTTGAGCATAGACAATTTTCTTACCTAAGTTTGATAATAAGTCAATTCACGCCTCGATTCACGCTTATATTGAAACTAATAACACACAATCAAAACTAGTAAATGAAAATTTGGTATGTCGCACGATTGTAAGCCGGAGACAACAAATGCAAAAACAGTATCCTCTTAAAAATCATCAGAGCCATGACAGTTTAAAATATTAACAGTAATTAATTAATAATAAAATATTTGTAATAAATTAATTGATTAGATAATAGCAGAAACACAAATTGTAACTATCAATACTAATTATGACATTAAAAATAAAACATCTTGTGATTTTTCATGGACCCCTCAACCAATATTATTTTCCTAGAATGAGCGAAGAAACGTTTAATATGGCAATTCATGGTTGATATGTTCTTGGCATGATGGTTTACTAAGTTTAAGTCGCGACACATTAAATAATGTCACAAATAAAAATGTAGATACATAATTACTTATCAAAAAGTGTAATTTCTAGAATTAATTAGACATGGTTTTCGAACATCTAATCATAACAATCAATTCCAAAAGTATATATTCAAACAAGAAATTATAAACTTAAAACATTTTTATCGACAAGTCATATATTTATTATAATTACTGAATTTTAAAGGAGGTTTGTTGTATTACCAGGTAACCAATTAGTATTAAAATAGGTAATTAATGTGCCCAGAATAAAAAACATTATAGGTTTAGGATAGGGTACACAAAATGTACTATATAAAATTTAAAATACTTTTTAGTTGATCATAATATACAGTTGTTGACAATTTATACTTTAATAGTTGAATCCAATAAAACATATCACTAAGTTATCAAACTCATTGTACATTGTCGAACACCGGTGATAAATGTAGATATTATACAAAGATCTGGATTGAAGTAAGTATTCTGCAAGGTAATTTAAATTTTGTTTTTAGAATGTGTATGCAAAATTATTAAATACATAATTTTACTAATTTTAGTAAGTCTAAATAGATAGGTACTACATTTCTATTAAAAAGTATCTTATTCAAAAATCAATGATGTGAAATTGTATTTTATTATTTTATTTAAACTCAACAAATATTTCATACTTAGGTACCTATTATTCATTTTCTAAGTTTAGTTGAGGTTTAAGTAGGTACCTCTACTGAAATATAACTTACAAGTTATCTCCTAACAAATTTTGCTGTCAACTGTTATCATTATACTATATAAAGACAGGGCAGACAAGAGAGAGCTGTTGAACTTGGAGGACCCAAGTATTTTAATATCCCCTAGAAATTAATTTTGAAATTTTGAAAGGAATACTTATTTTAAATTAAATAATATTTTATAGAGCCCGCATAGGCGGGCATAGGGGGGAGGGGCATATCCTCCTAGAAATTTCAATAAAACCTCCAAAATTAAAATTTTTAGAAGGATTATTGGATCATTCTAACCCCCTACAATTTCAACTAAATGTCCGTCTCTGAGAGCGTAAAAAAAAATTTAGTACACTGGCTGGAAAAAAAATTAACAAAATTATTTAATATTGACACAAAATTGAACAATTACTTTATATAATTGGTCTCAATTCAGCATTAATTAAACATTTAAACCAAAGGCTAAACTCAAACACTTGTTCATATTACTAATAAACTGAAAAAGTTAAAATTAAAAAAATCAATAACTACCAATATCTTTTTATTTTACTCGATAAGTTAGATTTGACCTTCTGTAGGTTAAATAAACCCGTACTAAGTTTGTAACGAATTTGGTTTTCTGTACAAATGATGTATTTAACATAAAATGTGTTACTAACCTTAAGGCTGTGTTTTCTTAAAACCGACGAACCGTTCATTTTGTTTGACGTTTTAAATTATTTCGTTAAAAAACTTGAAGACTCACATGCAAAAATAGTAAAACAAATCAAACAAACATTAAATGGTAAATACGAAAAGTGAAAAAAAGGAATGTAGCCGCTACTCAGTAAAATGATTATTTAATAGAAAATAATTGAACGGTCAGAACGGAACGATAAGAAGAGTTCAAGCCCAAGGGCAGCAATAGGCTGATTAATGCTGATAGGACGTATTCCGTTCTCGTTTTTTAATTGGTTAATAAGACGTTGGGTGCAGTAAGTAATTGTAGTAGTAAAGTTGTAGTTGTCCAGGCTATACCACATATTATATACCACGTCATGTCCACACAAAATAAATATACTCGAATCTAACTTCATTCTTATCGACTTATTGATAATGTGATTACAGTACATTGATAACAATTTTTCACGATTTCACGATAATAGATTTTACTTTTATTATCTATTAATAATTAATAATATAATAATATAACATTATGAACTATTGCCTTTTCACAGTATTTCGTGCAATACTGTGCTTTATGATTTTTTGTTGGCACAGGTGTGCGTGTTAGTGAACCTGTGATGTAAATGTAAATAATAAAATGCCTCTTTTCCGAGGTAAACTACTCGATAAAATATGTTCACTATAAAAGTCTCCATATTTTCCACCAGTGTCTCAAAATTATGGCTGAAGACGAAGATTTTCCTGGCCGTCTGTTACACCAGGTATGCTGATATAAACGATTTGCTAGCTTGGCTGTCGGTACCTACCTCCAATTTTATTTTTTGAGCATATTTTAAATTGTGTAGGTTGCATTATGGGACAATGTAGACTTTTTGACAGACCTCCTCAAAGACGACGAGCATAAAAAGTTTATAAACAGCCGTGATTCATGGGGACGCACTGCCCTTCATGCAGCATGTTCAAACGAAGGTTCTGGTTGTCTGGAAATATTACTCAATGCTGGAGGTAATATTTCAAAATTTGTTCACTGCTAGTTTCTTGAAAATAATTTGAAAATGAAAAATAATTTCATATTTTTTTGATTTTAGCTCTTGTTGATACACCATGTGGTCCACGTGGAGAGTCCAGGGTTTGTAATAATTATTATATTGTCTTTACCAAATACATTTTAAAGTACTATAACATCCATTAAAATGTTATGTAATGTATAAATAGATCACTTATAATGTAAATAAAGACATAACATTTTTTTTATCAAGCCAATGTCTTAAATTAATATGTACTTAGCTATGTTTTATTTAAACTGAATATTTTTTCTTCATTATTACAGACAGCATTACACATAAGTGCACACATTGGATGTCCAAAAAATATCCAAACACTTTTAAATCACAATGCGAATATAATATTACAAGACTCTAATGGATTTACAGCACTTGATATAGCTCTTAGTGCAGAAAATACGGTTTGCAGCAAATTACTGAAAGATGCTTCAGGTGAAATTAATATTTTTTATAATTGGAATAATGTCTTCTACCAATATCTTAAAGATGGCCTACTAATGGTATTATGTCTTATGACATAATTTTCTCAAATTTAATAGTTAAGTTAATAACCTAGTTTCATTTCTTTATTCTTCATTTCATGGAGCTCTTAAAACTAACTAACCTTACTTTATATCTTTCCCTCATAAGGTAAGTCATAATATTTCTTAACTGGTAAAACCAACTAATACATAATATACTACAATAAAAGAATACTCTTAGTAAAGAGCAAATTATTACCTTCTTAAAAGTTAAAAATATGATTCTAATATTCTCTAAAAGAACCTCAAAATATTCTCTTAATTATCCTCAAACTAATTGGTAAAATATACTGAAATTATCCTCTTTTTTTACTTCAAATAATTTAAAAATGTGTATACAAGTTACAATAAAAACATATTATGTATAATATATAGTATAAGTGAACATTAAACTTTATAAATGTTTATTTTTACAGTACCAACCATTAAGTGCACACTATATAATAATACGCTTAAACTTGAAAATAATTGTTGCATACCTTTTCTTTGGTAAATAATTTAAATTCAGTGACACTTACAACAATCAAACAAATTTAAAAAATTTAATTCAATTATAATTCTTTAATTTTTTATTTTTAAATCAAAAACTTTTTTTTTGTATGACGAAATATTTAAACTCGAGAAATGAACAAATATGACTTTTTATTAACACATAATACAATATATTTCAAAATATGAAATATAGGCTGAATAATCTTTATAATATGCTGTAATACGCGAAATAAATTTTTTTCTACAAATCTATTCTGAATATGTTGACCAGATTATCTACCCGGCCAGTTAAGCTGCATAAAGCTAAAAATCTATATGTTAAAACCTAAAAATCCGTTCCTTTAATAATTATTGGTTTGAAAAAACCAAAAATAGAACTTTTACTCAATTACAGTATTATGCATGAAGTATAAATTATCATTGACACAAGATCTCCTTATTTCTCATAATTTATTTTAGTTTGACTACAATGATTACCTCTGGTGAACCTATAAGAATCGGTACCTCAAATGTAGATAGCATGAAGTATAAACACTATGTTATAATTATATTTTAGGTCTACGAGGATTTAAACTGGTTTTTGGAAACTTTTAATTTATTTATACCTACTACCTACAATTAGTTATTAATTTTTTTATTAGTAACACAAAATGTTGAATGTTTTACCAATATTTGCCAAATACATAACATATAAAACTATATAATAATTACCATACTGTAATATTAATCATATATTATTGTAATTTACTTGTAGGCTAATTAAGACCTATGAAATAGTATAAATAAGTTTAAGGTATAAATAGCTTATAATTAGTCTAAATATTTTGAATATTTTATCGTCTATTGAAAATAATAATTTATGCTATGGTGAAAAGTTCCAAGGCCTTAATATTAGTATTCTATGAGTTACAACAAAATAACTAAAACTTTTATTTTTATTTGAATTTTTAATGAAATTAAAAAAATTTAATTATTTCCCCTTGTGGCTTCTTACGAAATCCAATTTTGGAAAATATCTAAAAACTCAAATATAAAAATGATACAATTCTTTCTTTCAATGTCGCTCAAAACACTAGCTAATGCTCCAATGTTTGTTATGTTTGTAATCAAACCCTCCACAATGATCATCCCTGATCAAGTATCTATGGTTATTCGTTTTCAAATTGCAACCTAATAAAAAAATCATTTCATGAAAAATTGTTATCTAACGAGTGAATATGCTACTATAAAAATTAGAACTTGCATGATTTTTTGTTAAAAGAAGACAAACTTAACAGAATTTCGTATTACATTTTCAAATCTTAGATATAAAAATAAACATTTTACGAATTTCTGAATTGTTGTGGTTTTGGGCGCCCATAAACAGCTATTGTGATTTTATGTTCATTTTTTTTTTTTAATTTAACTATCACAGGTAATTATTTTTTGAGTATTACTAAATACAAAATCGATTTTGTCAAAAATTAATTTGCCTAAGAATTCCCATTTTTCATTAATTTTTTTCGCCGACTTTTTTGAAAACTTCAACTGTAATATATAGATTATAGATTCTTACTGGATTCATTTTTCCACTAGAAAAGTTACTGAAGTTGAAAATCGACTTCTCATCGTACACACAGACAAATAAAAAAAATAAAAATAATAAAAAATACACTTATGAAAAAATAGTGCATTATATTGATCAATCCGCTCAAAATCTAAAGTATATGAAATTAAAAAATATAAATATTTTATTAATAATAAAATTATTAATTTAAAAATGTTTATGAAACTGGTTGTCTATATTACTATATTATTTTTTAATAGCTGTAAAATCTTTTGATAAATCTTGTACAGTTGTACCTATTAAATTGTCAAACATTAACTATGTATCAATATTTAAATATAATAGGTAAATTATGCAAAAAGTCTACAATTTCAAACAGAGCTAAAATATTATGAAAATAATGTCTTGTCTAGAAAACGGTATTGCATATATATTTGGTGGAATTTTCAAGTATTTACGATTATTAATTTTTGAATTACAACAAAAATCCAAATCAATTTTATCAGTAACTGGTGTTGCGTAAATATTACTTATTCAATTAATAAACTAATAACGTAAAAAATAAACTTATAACGTAGCCCGCTACACGATATTTTCCACTTCGAAGAAAATAATGAATCATAAATAGTATATTATATTTTTTTATATACCTAGTGGGAATTATGTAATTTTTACATTTTATTCGTTTCTATGATGATAATCAAAACATTATTCAAAATCGGTTAGAAAATAAAAATATCTGTATCCATCCCAAAAACATGTGTTAAAAAAAATGTTAAGTTGAATCACGAGGAGTGAGAACTGTTCATTTATAATTAAAGCTCGGAAGTAATAGGAGCTAACAGAAGGCAAAATATGCCTGAAAAATTGTGAAATACGCAAAAATGTATTTATAGTTCATTATTCAAAAACATATAATGTCGTTATTCGTTACCTATTTAGAGAAACAATTTTTTTTGTTTTTTAGAAAATATTAGATATGCATGATATGCCTATGAAAATCAAGACATGTGCACTTTTATTCTTAAAATTGACGAAACGTGCAAAATATTATTTTCATTTTTTTTAACCGAACATATGTATAGCTCGAATTTCTAGCTTGGTCTGCTATAAATCTAGATCGTACAGAACAATGTGCAACGCCTATAACATCCGATCCCTATTTATTTTACACCTATTTCGTGTTTAATCAATTGAAAATAATGCAATTATCACAAAAGTATTATTACGTATTTACGTAGATTTCGAATGTATAATGTATATTTTCTTAATTTTATGTAACTCGCGTGGAGTTTAGTAGCCTTAAAAGCTACCATAAATAACATTTTACCTACTCTTGATTATTATTGTTATGTAATTCAATCAATGTCAAAAGTTAAAACTAAAACCGTATCGGAATTATTTCTCAAGCAGAAAATTGCATTACAATGGTTGTTGGTTGCCCGTGAAAGAAATGTCAAAATATGGTTTTTTCATTCGATCAAACAAATTTCAAAAGTCACCTACAAGTCTTACACGTTCGTAATACTTCTTGTACATAACAAATTATTGTTATATCTATTTATGTCAAGTTTAAATATACTTAAAAGTTATAACACATTTTAAATTATAAAATTATGAATTCTGTGTTTTACACTTTTACGTATCACCACGTGGAACAATAGACTTCTTACTTTCCTACCTACTTTTTGACAAAATCGTATGAAAAATGATTTTAAAATGTAATTATGTATACACAAACGTCACAAACTATATCGTAGTGAGCGAGTGTGTGATTGTTGAAATGTGTAATAAATAATAACTGTATAAGTAATTTCGTTTTTACTGCAATAGTAGGTATAATAATTGGAGTTTCCTTTTTGATTCGTTGTACAAGGCCCCCTCTGTCCACGCTGTATCAGTCACGGCGCGTTTGTACAACGCCGTGGAAATTTCTATTTATTATTATAATATTGTTTCCCTTTGACACAGTTATAAACATTACTACAATAGTACAATAATAATATAATATAATATCTTATACCTGTGTTATTATCGTTCGTCGCCAAACTAGAATATTACGTATTTGCAATGATACGAAAATGTTTAGTTGGTTGATCCCGAGTGGTCCATTTATAAACAAGTGTTTAAGAACAGAAACTGGTATAGACGCTTGTGCTTATTTTATTAACGAAACCCATCAATATGGTAAGTTTTTATGTAGTATTATTATTTATACAGACACGTGTGGATTTTAAATAATATATATATAAAACAATATTTGAATATTAATTGAATTACCCCCACAACCTCCTTAGATATTATTTATTCTTGTAAATTGTTAAGTTGTATCGAAATGAATCTCTCACTTTGTCACAAATTCAGGTTTTTACGTTACCTTAGGTATGTGTAAGTTTTTTTATTTGCATTGTGTATTTATTAAAGATTCTTGGGAAGAGTCACAGAGTACGATTCATATGGCTTTGCGAGAAGCGATCTGCAGAGGTGATATTAGTACGACCAAAACAATTCTGTCAGAACTTGGATCTAAAGAAGAATTTATTGTTAACATGGCGCCTAATGGTACCACTACATTGTTGTACTGGTATTTATTTAAAATGCTTATAATTTTTATTATTATTATTATGATTATTATATTTTTAATATTATTATTATTATTATTAGTGCTTGTGAAGTGGGTAAAAAAGACTTAGTTAAATTGTTACTAGACCATAAAGCTGATGGTAGAATACATCCAATCACTCGATATTCTCCTCTTTACATTGTTGCTTTCAAAGGAAAAAAAGATGTTTTTGAACTCCTTCTCAAGGTACAATTCAAAAACTTAAATATTTAGTTTTAATCTAATCTATTCAGTGGTATTTCAGAAATTCCCTGATCTCATTCGACAAACTACTGTAGAAAAATGGTTGCCAATCCATGCGGCATGTATAAATGGAAATATTCAAGTCTTAGAGCTTCTACTAAAATATCCTTATCCTCCTAATGTGTTGATAAAATTAAGGTATTTATAAAACTAATAATTATAACGTTTTGAATGAGATATATGATTCTAAAAAAATTAAATTGCAGAAAAGATAATTGGGAATTTGACGTCCCATTTGACATAAACACTAAAGATGTCAATGGTCAGACAGTGTTGTACTTGGCTTGTCTCTTGGGAAACTCAAAAATTGTTGACATACTGTTGAAATACCAAGTAAAAGCTATAAAGGTATAAATTAAATATATGGCATATATAAGTATTAATGAAGTATATTTTATAATATATTTAAACCCGTGTTTCAGATTTGTGGTGCTGATGGAATTTCTGCAAAAGATGATAATAATGACATGTCAAAACGTAGTCGTATTTCTGAAGGTATACAATCAATAGTTTCTCGTCTTAGAGGAAGTATGACAAAAGAAATTGATTTGAATGAGAAAAACTTTAGACCCGTAGAAGTAAATGTGTATTGTAATGAAGAAGCTCCAGAAACAGCTCTTCATGCTGCTGTACGAAACGGATATAAAGATGTGGTTATTGCATTACTTGAAAATGGTGCCGATCCTAATTTACTAACTTTACAACCAACTGCTGATTACAAAGTAAGTTTTCATCTAGTGAAATAGTTTGATTATTTACTGATTTAATTTTAACAGCAAAAAGATGATGATGTCCGAGAAGCTGGCACTTCTCCATTGACTCTAGCATGTAGTAAGGGAGATACAGCTATTGTTGAATTGCTGTTAAAACATGGTGCTAGAGATGACGATTGTAAAGCTCTTGCAGCTGCAATGATAACTAAAAACCAACATTTAATTACAACATTGCTCGGAACTAAAGCTTTTGCCGATCCCGAACACAAGATTAATAAAAAGGCAATGACGGATAATATTGCATCACAATTTGGCGGTTTATCAAGCTTAACATATAGTAACATATTTCCTAGTACTCCAGTTATGATAAATTGGCACAGTCAGAGATGTAAACTTGAATCCATAAAATCCCAATGGCTGGTGAGAATATTGTTTTACTTAATATGATGGGAAAATGTTAGAAAACGAATGAATTATTATTTATTTTTTAGATTGATGGCGCCCTTCATATCAATCCAAGACTGAAAATGAATCCCCGAAGTAAAGAAATTGTTTTGTTTGCCATAACTAGATTAGATATATCAAATAATTCACTTACCCAAGTGCCGGCAATCATTTTTCAATTGCAAAGTCTCCGCTATTTAAATTTGGCTCAAAACAAAATTGAAAAATTACCCGATCCAAAAGATTCACATCAAGTAACCTCCCCTACAAGCAAGAAAATGTCCAAACTATACAAATCTATCTATACAGCCAATGTTCTAGAAGAACTTTACTTGCAAGTATGTTATGACAAAAATATACATTTACCTATTTATAAATTGCTTAAACATTTTACAACTAACAGGATAATCGTCTTGATAAAATTCCTGAAGAACTATTCAGATTACCTTCATTAACTACACTTGACTTATCCAACAACAAACTTCATTCTGTACCTTTTCAAATGTGGCGAGCTCCTAAGCTCAAAGATTTGAATATGGCATTTAATTTGATAAAAGAACTTCCATATGCCCAATCAGAAGATGAAGCCAGAAGTTTGCGAGAAAAATCTGTTGGACGAATTCCTATATTAGACAAGGCTTATGAAGTTAAAGAAATTGATGTCAATGATATTGATGAGTATGCTAGTTAAACATTTTTTAATTTGTTTTATTTTACTATAAATAATTGTTTTAGAAGTATTTCATTAGTTCATCATAACGTTTGGAATCGCACTATTGAAATAATGGAACAAATCGTAAGAGTTGATGATACATCAGAAGTTAAATCTAACAGCTCACAATTATCATCATTGAACTTATCACACAATAGATTTAGCTCGATACCTCCTGTTCTATCATGTTTAGCTGTAAATCTAACACGACTGAACATATCGTATAATTGGTAATATGTGTTCCAACTTTAGATTTACAATTATATTTTATATTAAATTTTATGACTTGCATTATTTTTTTTTAGTTTAAGGACAATGAGCTATATAACATCATATCCTAGTTCACTCAAGCAATTAGACCTAAGCCACAATAAAATATGTGTTTGGCCTAGTTTACCCCAAATTAATCTAGAAGAGGCTACACCTGATCAAGAAAATCTATTGTGTTATCGATTGGAAACTGGACAAGTCCCAAAATCAACTGTACCTTCAAAAATACGAACTAGTATGTTTAAAAATAAATTAATGTTAAATATTAATAAATGTATTATTATTTATTTCTTCAATATTAAAAGGTAGAAGAATGTCATTGCGAGCGAACATTTTAAATCGTGTATGTTCACACCGGCGCCATTTAAGGCTTGAAAATTTAAGAACTTTAATGTTAGCCGATAACTGTATGAACAGAATACAATTGTCAACCGATGATGATGGATTTTCGGCTGTTTCAAACGATTCAGCTGATGAGTTGGATGACTGGGTATTCATAATAGTATATATATATTGTCAACATAATATTAAGTATTACTTTATGTACATTGCTATAGGAAACTGGAGGTACAGTCTTGGGACATTCAAAATCAAAATTAATTTTTCCCAACTTGAGCATGTTGGATTTAAGTAATAATCAATTAAAAGAAATTCCTTATAATATAAATGAACTCATTAACTTGTCTGTTTTAAACATAAGTGGAAATAAAGGTAAGAATTATAATTTTATAATCAAATGTTTATATTTTACATTGATTTTACTTTCCCAGATGTAACAGAACTACCTCCACAAATGGGTCTGTTGTCACGGTTATGGAATTTAAATACCAGAGGTTGTAGCCTTCAGGAACCACTCAAATCCATGATTGACTCAAATAAGTATAAAACAATGGATGTTATCGGTTATTTGAAGTCTGTTCTTGAAGACGCTAAACCATATGCTCGCATGAAGTTAATGATTGTTGGTGTACAAGGAATTGGTAAAACATCATTATTGGACCAACTCAGGCAAGAAGGCACTGGCAGTTATAAAAAAAAACCTGTGGACGTAAGGAATAAATATATTTTCTATTAATATTAGGCTAATAGCACTTTGGTTTTTAGCATTGGGCAAAACGTATGGGAAATAAAAATATTAATCAAAAGACCAACAAAGGAACAAATATTTCAACAGTTGGTGTTGATATTGGTGATTGGGTGTATGAAAAGAAAATCAGAGGCAATTCTCAATATGGCCCAGTAATGTTTAGAACTTGGGACTTTGGTGGACAAAATGAGTACTATGCCACACATCAATACTTTTTATCAAAAAGAAGCTTGTACATTGTGGTTTGGAAAATCACTGATGGTCATCGAGGAATTGCAGAAATTTTACAATGGCTTGTCAACATTCAGGTAATTTAAATAAATAATCATTTAAAAATTAAAACTTTTGTAATTTTGTTTGCAGGCTCGTGCTCCAAATTCACCAGTTATAATTATTGGTACACACTATGATGTCATAAATACTATGTCTCCTGAATATCATTCAGAACAATTACAACAACTAATTAGAGATCGATTTATCAATATAGTGGATGCAGAAAAATATGGTTTACCTAGAGTATTGGATACAATTGAAGTCAGTTGCAAAACAAAGCATAACATTAAACTTTTGTGTAATATTATTTACGATACAGTGTTCAGTCTTAGACCTCCTGGTAAATACATTTTATATATGAATATAATAGAGGTGTGTAACATATTTAAGTTTTGAAATATCAAACTATACTTAGGCTTGAATATATAGACCCAATAGTTTGAAATTGATATAAACTTAATTAAAATAATTCATTTTATTAAAAAAAATAATAATAATTGTAACTAAAATACAATATACATCTTGTGTTTCTAATACACAAAAGTTGATGACCGCTGCTCTACCCTATACTTTACTATTAGTTAAATTTTTTTTCTTTGTTTTAGGAAGCAAAGAACTTTTATTGGAACAAAGAGTTCCAGCAACATATTTAGCATTAGAAGACATTGTGAGCCATATTGGATCTGAAAGACGACAAGCTGGCATGGATCCCGTTTTAAACTTGGATCAATTCCGAACTGCAGTTAACGCGGAAATGTTATGCAGGTACCAAAAATCATTTCGAGATATGGCAGAACTTAACCAAGCAATTTTGTTCTTACATGAAAATGGTTTGTAGAATAATATTTGTTTTCAGTCATGAAGTTAAAATATTTATTTACCATTCAATTTTTTGATTTTTATTAGGTGTACTGTTACATTATGATGATGCAACATTAAAAGATCTATACTTTTTAGATCCACAGTGGTTATGCGACATGTTAGCACATGTGGTAACAATTAGAGAAATCAATCCTTTTGCTCGATCAGGTGTAATGAAATTAGATGATTTACAAATTGTGTTAAAGTCATCTACATGTACAAGAGAATATATTGTTAATTTGCTCAATAAATTTGAAGTAGCGCTAACTTGGGACAGTAGATCTCTATTAATACCATCCCTCTTACCATCCGAAGAAGATATGTATGCTCAAAGAGCACAACCTGTATCTATCAAAGTTCCTATGAAATCAAAAATTCATAAATTACGAACTAAAATTTCAAGTCAACCGCTGTTAGATTTAATTGATATTGGAGAAAATATAACAAGTCGGTCGGATCCAGAAGTATCGGTTCGCCGTTTATTACTCATGTCGTATTTTCCATCAGGCTTTTGGTCTCGGCTAATAACTCGCATTCTTGGGGATGATACAATTATCCATGTAATCAGACAGTTTTTTATGCCATCAGAAGTAAATGGTGATGATTTTATGTGTTCTGATTTTCAAACTCACTTTGATTGGATATTATGGCAAACTGGAATCGAATTAAAATTTGCTAATAAAATTACATTGTTTCGTATGAAAGAAGTATTACACCGAAACTTTCCTATAAATTATAGACATCTAAGATTTCAACTTTACCAAGAAAACTCTTGGTATGATGTACCAATAAAAACTTCTTCTATTCTTGAAACTTACTTACCCTTAGATACAGTAATTATAAAGAGACCTATAAAAAATAAAGACGAAGAAGACATAGGTTTCAGAGCTATTGTATTAGATCCATCTCCTGTACAAGCAGCAAAATTATTGGCCTTAGTAGTGGATCATATAGATGTACTACTAGAAGACTGGTATCCAACATTAGGTACCCGATTTGTCCACACATCTGAAGGAAAATGTTTAGTAACTAGACTTGTTCCGTGTCCAAGATGTTTAGCTGGAAGTGTTGAAGCTGATAGTATTTCAATTGATATAAAAGATGATGATAGTACCAGTAAAATAGATCATATTTCTAAAGAGTTTTTAAAGAGAGATTCAGACACTAAAAACATTGTGCGAAAATCACAAGAAAGTTACAATGGTTCTGACGGGGGTGACAGTGGTTTTGGGCATGATATTAGTCCACAATCAAGTAGAAAAGTATCTGTTGAAGGTCATCCCTTAGCACCTGGTGATCAAGTTGAAGGTGGTATACATTACGGATGGATAGTGGAAGATTGTATTCTAGCTGCATCATCTGTGGATAAACTCTGTGTTATATGTCCCAAGCATGGAGATTTATCTTTGGCACAGGTTGCTCCTGATACTGTATGTTTTTCTATTTATATTAAAAAAAAAAAATTATAAATATTTTTTGAATTGTTTAGGTATTTTTGGATTTGGGCGAAGAATTAGTCATAAATGATCAAGATATTATACGAGGTAAACTATTAGGCCGTGGTGCATTTGGTTTTGTTTTTAAAGGCGTGTGTAAAGGAAAAAAACCTGGTAATAGCATACAAATTGCTATTAAAATGCTCCAACCTGTACCACCAGGACCTAATGCTAGTCAATCTGCTGTTATAGCCTATAAAGTAAGTAGATGTTAGAACATTCGAGAAAATACAATTTTGATCATGTTTTGACTTCTTTCTTTAGGGAGCCCAAGCAAAATGGGACCGTGACCCTCTACAATATACATGTAAATCTTATTGTAGTGCTAGACAAGAACTAAATATAATGTTGAATCTGAAACATCCAAATATTGTTCCATTAATTGGCGTTTGTACAAAACCACTAGCACTTATTCTCGATCTTGCTCCAATGGGAGCATTGGATCAGATTTTAAGGAACTATCGAAGATCTGGTTCAAAATTTGACCCTCATATTTTGCAACAAATTGTTTTTCAAACTGCAAAAGCATTAGAATATTTACATCAGCAACGAATCATATACAGAGATTTAAAAAGTGAAAATGTTCTTGTTTGGTCTATCCCAGTGCCACTTCAAGATCCTTATGCAGTTAACACTCATGTTAAAATGGCAGATTACGGTTGGTATATTTGAATTTTATTAATACCTACTCTTAAATCATATCTATAAATTATGATTAATTTAATGATATGTTAAACTAATTTCCACAACTTGCTAACAGGAATTAGTCGTTTATCTCTACCATCTGGCACCAAAGGTTTTGGTGGTACAGAAGGATTTATGGCTCCTGAAATAATAAAATACAATGGAGAAGAAGAGTATACTGAAAAAGTAGATTGTTTTTCATTTGGTATGTTTATTTATGAACTGGTTACAATGCATCAACCATTTGAAAATCATGAATCTGTAAAAGAAAGTATATTAGAAGGACATCGGCCAGCATTGACTTATAGAGTAAGAAAAATAATGTTTAAAAATATTATTTTGTCACTTTCTATATAAAAAATATTAATTTTCACGGTTCCTCAGGAAACAGCTTATCCGAGTTATTTGCTTGATTTAATGGCGGTATGCTGGTCTCAAAGTCCAAAAGAACGTCCTTCAGCCAGCCAAATTGTTTCTATAGTGTCAGCTCCCGAATTTACTCATTTATACGATGTAGTTTCACTGAGTCATTCAGCTGATGTAATTTCTTGTTCTCGAATACCATTGCCACTTAGTATGTATAATATATTTTATTTTTCTCGTAGCTGAATTATTATATACCTAATATTAAAACTTATATTTCACCTAATATAACAAAAAAAATAATTATGAGAAATATTTATTGACAAAAATAATTTTCAAAAACTAATTGTTTAAAGAAAAGAGTCGGCCTATAATAACGTATTTGAAAAAAATTATGAAGGTTCATATCTTGTAGTTTTGAAGTAAATTTTTTTTATTCATGTTTTGTAGGCGAAGATAACGAAAATAGCGGTGATGAAATATGGTTACCTTGTTCTAATGGAAAACTTGATAGATTGGCATTTAGCATCACAAATTGGTTTCATTATAGAAGTACAAATGTTGCACATAAAATTACAGCTATTTGTGCAGTAGACGATCACAGTGTTTGGTTAGGAGATGCAGAAGGACAAATTCACGCTTACTCGTGGGTGTATTTATATTAACTATAATTTGTTATAACTGATGATACATTTTTTTTAGGAGTAATGATAGCAAGTACATGTTTAGCTACAAACTTACTACAGACGATCAAGAAGTTGGAGTGAAGCGCATAGTAACACTGAAAGATAGGCATAGGGTTGCAGTAGGTTTGGAAAATGGAAGAATATTTCTTGTAAGAAGTGATATGTCACCTCTGGCGCCAACCATGGGAGAAGGAAGTTTTGTAATGAGTGAACTCGGTAGTTCTACCATTCTGTTTGATTTTATAGCTGTTGATAGTAATAAGTATGTTAATAAAATACAATAAATTTGATATTGTTTTATTATCCATGTATAATTGAATTAGGACATGTGAACTATGGTGTGGAGAAGATCAAGGCCGAATATCTGTATACACTATAAAACAAAATGTGGCAATAAATTATGAAGTTCTTAAACATTTTGACTACACAGGCTTGGAGTCACAAGTAATGTCTTTAAGTGCTTCACGTGGTCATAATTTAGTATGGTCTTATGTACATCCAGGTTAGTAGTAATATTGTATTACTAACATATTGTCCGCCCAGTATTAGGATATAAAAGTATTTTTTAGGATGCTGGCAGTCGCACCTTGTTATTATATGCCTTATTACCTATGACCATAGTCATAAACACATTTGTTTGTAAATAGAATATTTTGTCATCGAATTAATAATGAATATTTTTTGATGAGAAAATTAGAAAATTTTTCACCAAATGATGTATTAGTTACCTTAAATAGATTAAAAACTATGTACATACTTAAAAATGTATCATATGTCACTATATAATAATGTTTAAAAAATGTATTTATTCTAAGTACAAGACGTTGAAAATATGTATTGCAATCAAAGTGTTAATATTGTTTTGAGTTATATGTTTCACAATTACATTTCAATTGTACAGGTTGTATTGTTTATCAATGGGATGTAGTCACCAGAAAAATAATGAACAAGTTAGATTGTTCAAAGTTGATACCATGTTCAGAAAGTCTAAAATCTATTAGTATAGAAGAACGGTTAAGTCCAGGAAAATGTCAGGTACTGTGTATAGTATATACATATTAATTTAAAGTTGGACTAACTCTGTAATAATATAACTTTGACGTTTCAGATCACCTGTATTTGTGCAGTTGGCGATGAATTGTATTTAGGCACTGCTTGGGGCTGCATTGTAGTGGTTGAACAAGATACTGCTAGGCCTATTACTGTATTTAGACCATATGAGCAAGAGGTAACTTGTATGACTGCAGCTTGTGAAGGTAATGCAATTATAAGTATTGGCCATGGATACAGAAGTTTATTGAAAAGGTACTTATCTCACTGTAATGATATGGCCGACGTAACAGGTACAACATTTGCAATTCTTTGGTCAACACGCAATTGGAATGCTTATTAATATATTATTTAAACCCAATAAATTTTTGATTTTTACCTCATTATCCTCAACTTAAGACATCTTATTTCTCTTTAAACACTAAAAAAAAAATTATTTATCAAAACCTACCAAAAGTATAAGTGTACTTAAAACTTGAAATTGTTCATTGACATGCACAAAGAAGTTTGATTAAAGTACTCTATCTATAAAAACATATTTAAACACACTTATTATTAATATTAGTAATGTTATATGTGATATTATATGAGAACACTGCTTTATATTGATTTGTTGTTTCTTTCTGTCATTTCTAGATTAGCATGTTGTTGAAGTTAAAGTATTTTTATCTTCAATTATATGTATAAATTTGTTAACTTTTAATGGCATTAATAGATGTAGAATTAAACAAAGAGTGAGGTTTTAAGTAAATAAAATAACCATATTTAAAATCTTTTGACATAAAATATTTTTTTTTCTATTAATTTATAATATATAATATAAATAATTTTTATTTATCTATAATCAAGTGTGATTAATAAGCTAACAACAAACCAATGTTTAAGCTCTCTTTGTACATTCTGTATAAATACAAAAATGTTATCTCAAAATGAAAATTATTTACTACACATTAACACATTAATATTTTTATATTGGCTACTAAAAGTACATCAGTATAATATGTGACGACCAGTAAAATTGAATTATTCATTAAAAACTTAAAATAATAAATTATGATATAGCAAATAATTTTACTAGAGGGAAAGGGAAATGGTGGCGCTTATTATATGTGTATTGAATGTATGGTTTTTGTTTACCAATGCGACAATGCATCAGTCCAAATACATGTATAATGATAATTTAGCATATGTTTTAATTGTTATTAACGCTATTTATCCACTCATCACAATATGTTAAAATATTTTTTTTTACGTTTTCTAATCATACTCTACATAAATTAGGTTACTCAACTGTGTATGTTGTTTTTCTTTTAAATTTGTTCCATTACTCGTTTAACATTTATATTTGTTCTAAATATACTAATACAAAACTCAATATATACATAATATTATGTTCATTAATTTTTATTGAATAATATAAAAGTGCACTTTAAGGGTATTTGAAATTAAAAGCAATTAAAAATAAAAACCCAATTACCAAGTATTAAGTCTGTGATTCTAAATAATTTAACATCATGATTATTATTATATAAACGAATGGATATGTGATACTTTTTTTTGCATTTATTTTATTTTTATTTATGCTCATAGATCTCGTTCTGTCTTGCTATGTTTAAAATATTGTTTTGTTTGTTTAACTCCTATTAGAACGTTATGTACACTAGTTAAGTTTATTTTTTATTAAACCTACTTTTTTATGTTTATTATTTTAATTTTGACTAATACCCATGTTATATATAAAATTTGTTCAGCTTTTTGCACAATTTATTGTAAAACAATCTATAACAAACAACAAATAAAGACTGGATTGTTATTATTTCAGTATTAATATTCCTCACAACTTTTACATTAATTTTGTATACTTGCATCGTCCTTACAATTAGGTAGGTAGTGTTAATTTTTGTTGAGTACTTCTGCCGCTTTTTGTTTTTTTGAGCAAAGTAATCATACTAAGTTACCTGATAAATATTTTTGTTATTAATTGTGTTGAAATTATTATTGTTTACTTATAATAAAATAATTATTGCGAAAATAAATTGTTTTAATTTATTATAAATCTATATTTCCTTTTTCCAGCAATGTTTTATGAATGGCAAATACTGTAATGATCTAATTCTAATAAATTAAAAATATGTCAAACAATTGACATTGATTTAATTGTGTAAATGTGTGAATTACGTCTACTTACTATTTAGTATTTGTAAGCAAAAATCAATTTTTTTGTTTAAACCGCTTTAGAAAATATTCTACAACATCTAACAATATTTTCCTTTAAGAACCTTTCTAGCCTTGTTTCTTTTAATCTTATATAATTTTGGCCAACTCTAAAAATGAATCCAGGACCACTTGTTTTTGTTATTTGCCTTGTTGGATCCAATCATCATTAGGATGTTAAAATGTAATTCTCATATAAGTAAATAACAAAGTTAGTTTTAATAACAATTAGAAAAAAAATATTCATTAGTATTAATTATAAAGAAGATGAGCAAGCGGGTGACTGTGGGCACTGTGCAGTGATGTCGAGTAGGTTATTGTAATGGATGTGCCAAATTTAAATTGAATGATATAAAATCATTGGATATGAAAAATGGATCTGAATGAAGACAGTCTGTCAACTAAGCAATAAGCATATATTTTTATGATATTCTTATTGTTAAAATTATTCATTTTACTATTAGTAATGCCTACCATGGATTGGATTTCTTTTTTGCTGAAAATATCATTGTGTTCCAATTATATAATGAATAATATTTTTAAACAACAACAAAATAACTGAAATTGTTATTCTCCGTTTAAATATCTATAGTTTCGTCTAAATATGAACTAAAATCTATAATTGTATAACTATGTTTTTATACTTTTTTTGATTTTTTGATTAAATTATGTACTACTTATGAGTAACTTTGATATCACTTTTGAATCGTTGGCTTTAAAAAATAAAAATTTTATAATTTTTGAACGACAAAATAATTTGCGAATTTTTATAATTTTAATGAAGTTAATAAAAATTTTAAAATATTAATGTTCGTAAAAAGCAAATCTTAAAATTAGGAATTTATAATATTAAAATACCTGTCATCTATGGTAATCGCCGATTGTGGACATTCGCCGAAAACGATTAACAATTGTAATAATTTCAATGAGCAAAAAAAAAATATTCGGACAAGTCCATAAGCTGTAGGTTATTTCGTTACTTCGTGTTATTTTCATAAAATATCTAGATGCTTTCAAGTTTAAGTTTGGAATGATATGAAGACGGATGAAGAGTATCTTCACTGCACGTATACATCCTAAATATGACACAGCTAGTGTTTACCGGAACAGTCGATGTTTACACGTAAGTTTGTTTACATATAATTTTGGGGCTTACATTAACTTATTAAATTTAAAATAAATATTTATTAACACGGAAAACCTGCTAACTGGATGACGTAGAAGCATTTGCTTTTACTCCCAAACTCCAAAGGCACAATGTATATAATATGTGAAATGTAAACCTAAGCGATCCAAACATCGTCTTCGTTTCAACTCTCCAAGTTTAATACGTACCTATTTTGCCTATTTAATACGCCGGGATGCCGGGTAACACCTTAGTTTATATAGGTAGGTACATTACACAGTTCAAATTTATTGGTATTTACACCTATTTTTGTACATTTGTTATGCCTACAAATATCAAATTAAAATGTTTACAAAATTGTATATTTTAATTAGAAATTATGATTTTAGTTCCTTATTATGGTGTAGAAACTTACTTAATACACAACTATAAATTGTTATTCGAAAACACAATTGCGTTGTATTCACAATATTATTAACTATAAATAAAATGAAACTAAAAAAAACATACGATTACATACTGAGTATATAAAGTCCATGGATTTATCATGAAATGGATGTCATCTATATTCTATGGGTCAACCTTAAAATGCAATTTTCCTGCGGACGCCTGTGCTCTCCTTACCATTTTTATTTCTTTAACTTAATTCTAGTTGATTTTTTTGTATACATTTTTTAAAATTTGATAACCACCACTCAAAACAATCATTGTTTATTGAACTAATTATAATAAATAATTTTATCAAAAAAAAAAATTCTACTTAAGTTAAATTAAATTTTTATGACCTTATGAAGTTAAGATTTTCAAAATACTTGTCTTGAGCTGTTGACGGACATTTTCAATTTTCAATTTTTTTATCATTCTTATAATTGCCAATTAAATTTTATACGTCGGGTCAAAAAGCTTGAAAATTGAATGCAAGGCTCCTGATATATTATTATAATAGCAGTTGAAACATATTTAAAATACGTCAGGGTTTTAAATATTTACAATATTCGTTGAAAAATATTAGAAACATACATAGGAACAATTTTTTTTAAAGTTCAAATTTTGACAAAATTTAAATCATTCATAATTTACAAATAATTTTATAGCTAAACATTTTTTAAATTTTAAGCTTTTATAGCTAAGGGTTGAACATTTAAAACAAAGTTCCTCGCGAATAGGTTGTTCTGTAACCAACAAATCTAAAAATGAATAAGCATTAAGAATCTCAAAGTAGTCAAAGTAATTATTAACTAGTATAATTATAAATATTATTTACTCATATTTCATATTTTATGAACTATTGTTCAACCATACATAATAACCAACCAATAATCGACTGCATCTTCTACAACTTCTTGATCATTATGATAAAACCAAAGATGTACATTATAATATAATTTTTCATATCAAATGGATCCGTGTTTACGATTTGTTCGTTGAATTAATAAAATGTGATATAACAACGACCAAAAAAGTTAATAATTATAAATTTAAATCATAATAATATAAAAAGTATTATTTTAATTTTTTCAATTTACAACTTGACATCTGTATGGTGCATGATAATATTATAATCGTACTTAATACTTACCTATACTTGCCTGTATAGTTATTAATATGTATGTAGATATTATACCACCGTAGTCGTCGGTTAAGGTTATTGTAGGTAATAAACTAATAAATAAATTTAATTACTAGAGGACAGTAGAGGTTCATTATAAATATTACAGATGGAGATGTAGATATCTGATTATGTTTTTATTTGTATTTAAACTTTTAGGTTTGTAAATATGTAATTCAAAATCGACTGAAGTCGCAACTGGAAACACAATACCTATACCTTATTTTAAATTAAACACTATTTTATTTCTTTTGTAAAATGGTTGTACTTATAAGAGCTTTTGAATATCTTCCTATTTAATTTTTTCGCAACCATAAAAATTTTTTATACATTGAAACAATGGGTAGATGACTGATCATATTTTTTTCATTTATTTTCATCAATATAACTAGAACCGAATTTTTATATAAATTTGTTTAACTTCAACCAGCTTTAAGGAGACATCTGATTAATCATTCCTTAGGTACTTAACTAATAAATACGTTGTGAATAGATTTTCGGTTTAAAGAATCTGGACTCTGGAGATTATAATTTATAGACTACAGTCTCTAGCTCTTAGCTAAATTTTTTATTTTTTGCTGTAGCCGTCCAGTACCCCTTCAAATTTGTTTTCATATCCAAGACTCAAGTTAATTTATCTAAACTATAACCATTTAAGTTATAATATGTCCATTAGTAGTTAGTACTCTGGCGACTACGATGAGTGATGACGATAAACATACAGATTACAGGGTAGTACTTAAACTAATGGACGGAACGCGGTGGTTGTTCCGGCGCCAAAGCGTGACGACTTTGATATTCATAGTTATAGTATAAGGCTTATAGATCATGTTATAAGCCCTAAGGTACGTCCTGTAATGTCAGTATGACCATGAAACTTATCTAATCAGAATATCAGATAACTGCGATCGAGACTGATAGTAACGTAGTGTTGGACTTGTTTGTTGTTTCGGTCATAGACCTTGTACTAAGTATATATTTACAATGTAGTAGGTAAGTCATAAGTATACCTATAACTGTATAAATCTATGGTTTCGGCGTTTCGGTAGGTACCTACTAGGTAGTAGGTGGTGCCCGAATGCACAATCTAAAGCCGAGGTAATCGTCGGTCGGTATTGTTAGAAAATATTGTACAGAGAGTAATTATAGAATAATAGTAGGTACCTACCTATAGTCTGTACTAGGTATTGTTGTTTTGTAATAGGTAGTTGTAGTAAAGTACCTTACCTATAAAATATAAATTGATTATGATTATTCAATTAATAATACGGGTTTGAAAAGATAACATTTAATTTTAACATTTTAATGTCGTTATTATTATTATTATTTATAGAATTATTTGTGTATCTGTAGTTTCCGTGGATTTTCTGTGGTCGATTGTACATCATGTAATGATACCGTACATTCCGTGCTCAAAGTTCGTGAGCGAGTGAATAGGTGGTAGTCGGTTGAACAAAACCATGTCATCACTGCTACAGGCGCTGGAAGAAGTTGACGAGAAATTGGCCGAGTCACTGATCAACAACGATGACCAGGACATTTACGCCGAAAATAACGTAAACTTTGTTAATTATTTGAAACATACCGCAATGACGGTGGATCATTACGAGTCTTGATTTCTAATTAGACTGTATATTGTACAATTTATGATGTGTTTAGAAAGGACAAACCGCCCTGCACTTGGCGTCTGCCCGTGGTTTTCAGCATGTGGTCGACGTTTTGTTGGACAGAGGTACAGGCGTTTGTGCTAAAGACTTAAACGGAAACACTCCGCTGCATTTGGCCGCTAGAAATGATAATGTTTCTGTGATCAAAAGTCTATTGTTCCGACAGCCCCAAGTTGCCTGTGAACAAAACCATGTAACAACAATTATTGATTTGCAAATCATTACACCTTGGACACCATTACTTAAAACTCACTTTTGCATGTGTTTACAGAATGGAGATACACCAATGCATATAGCATGCCGTTATGGTTACTTAGAATGTGTGATGAAATTAATGGAACATAGTGTTACGGCAGACGTGGTTAATGAAAATCTGGATACACCGCTACTGGTTGCCATAAAAGAAAAACATGAAAATGTTGCTATATATTTACTTCACAATGCGCCTGGAAGCTTAGATATTTTTAATAATGTAAATTCATTTTTTGATAATTTTAAGAAAACTCAAATTAACATAGGTTTTTACATTAGGAAGGTAATGCTCCTATTCATGTTGCTGTACAAGAAGGTTTGTTAAATGTTGTGGAAACAATAATAAATATGGGTCATAGTTTTGAGTACCCTAATGATAGAGGGTTGTATCCATTGCATATAGCTACCAGACATGGACATGTTGAAATTGTTAGGTAAACATTCTACTTCTATACTTCTTTTATGACAATGTTAATAAATATTATTTGATTTAAATGTATATTTAAATTGTTTTAGGTATTTATGTATTGCAGGAAGTGATCCTCAGCAGCGTAGTGCAGACAATATTAAACCTGAAATAACTGCTATAAAAAATAATCAAAAAGAAATAGTATCAATATTTACCAAGTTGAACACTGTTAGCATACACTTTCAAATTTAATTTAATTTTGTTGACATTTTTACTATTATTAGTTTTTTTCTTTTATTACTTCAGAATAGTGCAAGAGAAAATTACATTCAACAACTACTAATTAGCAATGAATACATACAAAACACAAATTTGCTGTTTTTTGGACATTCTAATGCTGGAAAGTCATCAATTATACGGTTGATGAAACTAGGCCTGTTTTCAATGCTTCTTGATAAATCACGAAATACTTTAAGAACAATTAACACTAACAGTAAGTGCGCATCTAATTAATTTTAAATTTGTGACAAAGCGCTAATGGACATTTTAAACAGGAATCAATACGTCTCAGGGTCAGTGCAATAATGGAAACGAGATGAGTCTTACAGAATATAATACTACAAACACATCAAATTATTATAAACACGATGGTACTAAGGGTATAGCAGTTCAAAAGGTTTAAAACAAAACATGTTTACATCTTTTTTTTTTATCAAAGCATCAAGCAATTATTGCAATGTTAATATTTTTTTAGGAAAAATTATCAGGTATTAACGAATGCACATTTTGGGACTTCTCTGGCGAAGATACATACTATAATTCTTATCATCATGTCATTCAAAATACACCAAACAAAGTAGTTGTTATTGTTTATAATGAGCAGCAGTCTTCTACAGAAATTTTGAAAACTGTACGTTATTGGCTTAGTTTTGTTCAAGCTAGACTTCAAACCACAGAACCAATAAGTTTGTAGTACATGAAATATTCTTTAAATATATTCATACTAAAATCAGTGCATTATCTTTTGTAGGTAAGAATGGTATTTCAAATCATTTAGTGCCTGTGATAATTGTTGCTACGCATAATGGCCAAAGGATATGTCGCCAACCTGATCAATTAATTAAAACTATGAAAGACGAGTATGGACATGTATTTCAAATTTATGAACAATTAATACTTTTTGATATAATGGCAGTTGATTCATTAAGTGTGAAAAATTTTAAAGAGGCAATTAGTATAAGTAAAAAACGACTTTATTTTGTAAGTATTCCTAATTTGTTTATTATTAAAAGAAAAAAATATAGAAAAATAATGTATATAATTTTACATAATATTGTTTTGCACACCATAATTAATAAAACAAAATGGTTAAATCAAGTTTTCTGTCAGGGATACTATCGAGGTGATATCATTTGCGGTGCAAACAGTAATGGCAGGTTAAATAAGCTGTCATTCTTCACTCGTGGTGGTTATAAATTACTTGATGACCCACCTAGGGAAAACTATTATAACACTAAGTCTCCAGTTACAAGAATTGAGGTTTAAATTATATTTAATAGTGCACAGTTTTTTTTTTTCAATTTTTTGATTATTAATGGTGTGCACTTCTTGGAATTTCACTGCGTGCAATTAAATTTTAATAGCACATACATGTGTTACAAAAAATACACAACTTATTGTATTTGATTATTTTAGGGATTTTACTATAATTTATTATTTTGATTTGTGAGTTGTTATATAGGTATTCTCTCAACATGATATTTAATCTTTTCAGTATTATTTATTTTTGGCTAAGAAATTATACGTGTATCGAGTGTTATCATTTTCTTATTTTATTAAATGATTTCAGAATATTCCACGAATGAGTGGTTTTTGTGAAGCGGTACAGAACTTTTTACCTAAACTAAGAAAAATTGCTAATCCATTTCCTGTATTGTCTTGGAAGACATTCTGTGATACTATTCACCTTGAAGTAAATCCATTGGCTACAATTCAACATTTAAATGTATTACTTGTCCAGCTGCAAAACCTTGGTGAAGTAAGTTTGTTGACCCAATGACAATTAAAATCTAAAGATTAAAATGATTGTTTATTATTTTTCCCAGGTGTTATTCTTAAAATCTGGATTACAACCAGATTTGATTGTTATATCTCCAAATTGGTTTGGATCAAGTATAATTGGTACACTGTTTTCAGTAGACTTCTTGATCAGTCAAACACGTATGTCTGGTTCGTATCAAGCAAATGATTTTCAGATAATGTTTCCTCATTATGATGCCATGTCAGTACTTCAACTATTGGAAACAATGAAAATATGTGTCCAAGTAGGTTAAATTGTTATCAGTTTTCAACTTAATATCATAGTTATTTTTAATGAGATATTGTAACCAAGACCGTATCCAGAAATAATTTGACCAAAAAGTTTACTCATTATGATGAATTTAAATTTCAATACTCTTTGACGTATTTGTCACAGTACCGTAGACGGCGGTATATTAATTATTATTAAAGTAATATTTTTAATGTGCACAAAATTAATATTGTTGTTGTTTTTTGTCGCCGACTGCCGATAACCTAACCTAACCTAACCGGCGTCGATAGCGGTCGTTTCTTTCGTCTATCCATAATAATCTATTATTAGATGCAGTAATAATATTTTTATATTACGTTATAATTCATATTAGTCAGCAGTTAATGTAATTGGAGTTTAAGTCATTTATAATTGAAAATATTTATGTTGGTAAAACTTTCAAATATAAAAAATCTATTATTTTAGTATGATAATGATGGGGACATTGAATACGAATTTCCAGCATATATCATAAGAGAAAAAGATGAAACATTGTGGAAACCCTGGGGTAATAATGTTGTTGACTGTTGTTACGGAGGAGTTCGGCTTAGTTCACAACCACAATTTCTTGAACTTTTAACATCAATTTTCATAAGAATACAGGTATTGATAATTGATTTATTCTTTATTTAAAAAAAAATGTATTCTTTATTCATATTATTTATATTAAATACCTAAATATTAATTCTAGGTTGAATTACGGTACTTGCAAAACAATTATTATGAAGACATGGACAGTTACCTATATCAATGGTACGGCGGTACTGTGTTATGTATAAGCAATATAGAGTGTATGGTATCCCTAGAACAAGATGGTTGTATTGAAATAAAAATTCGGGGTTCTAAATCATCAAGTTATACCTGTTTTTATTTTCTAGAAGAAATATTGCATTCCATAAATCTAGTAAAAATATTTATTTTTATATTTTTATACAGTAAATGTACAATTGAATTTATAATTACAAAATTGAAAAAAGTATAATATAAATATGAACTATAGGTTTTGATTGAAACATGTCCAGGAATGAAAGTAATTAAAGAATTTCTCAGTCCCTCAAATTTATCAGAACATTACGCACAGCCTCATGGTTATGGCGTTGATGATATATTCTATTCAGTACGGAAGACTTCCGATTTCAAATCATTTGTTGTTAATCCGTTAACTGGAAAAAAAGAATGTGTATTGGACTTAATTGCATTTGGATGTGACCAGGTAAATATTTATTTCATTAATAATATGTCACATCATTCATTTGTTCTTGTATTATATTCACACATAATATTATCTAATCAAGGTGGAAAACATGTTATCTTGTACGGATTGTTTACCACTAACAGAATTAAATACCATGTGTCGCCAAGAATTAAGTCGTCTTGTTGATCCAGTACACCCATTAGGAAGAGATTGGGCATTGTTTGCTCTTAACATTGGATTAGATTCAAAAGTTCAACTATTTGATAATGGACCAACTAGTCCTTTTCTAGCACTAATAGATACATGGACAACAGTTCAACCTACGCCGACAATAGGTGAAAATAAACAAAATCTAATAATTAACAAATAACATTTTAATAAAACATTCAATAATTACCTTCTCAGGTACATTGGTTGATCAATTAAATGAATTGGGACGTGAAGAAGTAGCTCTGGTTGTGTTGCAGAATGTACAATGTTTTAGAATTAAAGTCATGGATATAAATAACTGTCCCGTAACTTTAAATAAGTTATAAAAATATGTTGAAAATAATTTGATATAAAAAAATTTTGGTTGCATTAAGCACTGAGTTTTTAAATTATTATTTCTAGTCAATTAAAGTTGAAAGGAAAAGTGTGAATTTATAAGAAAGCAATTATTTTTCCTAAATGTAATTTAGCAACTTTGTTTTGTATAGAAAAAATTATATAATATAACACTATTACACATATTTTTTTTAAACAAATTTATGATTCAATTTGTATTTCTGACAATGTGTGATATGAATTTATTTTTAAAATGCACTAGTGTAATGCGAATACTAATTTTAGTTTTTTTTACACTTAATTGATATAATAATAAACATTGGACTGAGAAGAGGAAACCTCTATGACTATTTTATTGATTAACTTGAAGGCTTATTCTAATAGATGTAGTTCTTCACTGTAAATTAATTTAAAATGTTAAACATCATTAACTAGATGATTTCCAATTGGGGAATGATAATTTGTCATCCGGATCTCTTAGATACCTTGTGACATATGGAAGTCCATGTTCACCACTAGAATTGTAATTGTCAAAGTACTGTAAATCCAAAAAACTAGCTGGATAGTTGGGTAAAAAATATATCCAACAATCAATAATATCGGCATTTGGTAATTTGACTGGAGCCTTTTGTCGTTTATAAAAATTTGGATGATTTTCAAAATCATCTAAATATTCCATCATTTTTGTGTCAATGTCATATATTTCACCTCTAATTTCCTAAAACCATATGTGACACTTTAGTAAAGTATTAAACGTTATTTCAATAAACATAATATTGTATGATAATCACTTACATGCCCAGTGCCTTCATTTTGTAACAAAAATGGTATATTATATTTAGTAGAAATTACTAAGGGATATTTATTGACTGTGACGGCGGCTGATCTAAATACTGCACAGCCATTTTTAGTGTCATTGAGATGGTAATAATTAGGCTGATTTTGTTTCAACGTCCCATAAACAAAAACCGGTTCCATTTTATACTGAAATAAATTAATGAGTGTAGAATGAAAAATATTCACTTGCAATTAATAAATAGTTGAAAGTAAACTTTATTCAACCTTAAAGAGACTGAGGCGACCGGTTTTAGTCAGGGAGTAGGTCACACAACCATTTTCCCCTACTCAATCAACCACTACTCACTAGTAGTCAATACAGAAAAAGATGCCACACCCATGTGCACAAGTCAGCTGTCCTGATCACTTTTTATGTGGAACAAAATAGAGATAAATCTAAATCAACACATTAAAATGTGTGAATCTACATCAACAAATTCTACTACAACACAACTAATGTTAACGATGGTAGGTAATCAACAATATTCATCTATGCATATAAAACAAAAGCAGTCGATAAAACATAGATCACGTCAGATTTGAGGATTGAATGTATTAATTCAATTTTTAAGCACTTAGCAATATTTGGAATCTAAGTTTATTTTATTTTGTCAGTTGTACTTGTGGTTCGTATAAAAGTAGAAAAAACTTTCTTTTATATTAATTATATTATATAATATTACTATATTTTACTTATCATTTAACTAATAAACCAAATGAATTGGTATGTTATAGTGTTATACTATTATTAATTAACCTAGTTTTAATATCTAGTTTATCTTAAAAAACAATATGATAAAATACGTCATTATATTACTGTCTTACATTTCAGTAATGATTACACTTTTGAAGCTAACTACTCAGAATTTAATCATTTAACAATATTATACATACATGAATATGAAATTAATAATAAAAATCAAGTAAATACGAATGAATAAAAACTTTTTGGTTGTGTTTTATAAAATGCAATTTTTGGTTTAATTAATATTTGAAAATGAAATTATGGTCCAAAGATTATATTCAATATATTATAAACAAAAATATAATTAATAATTTTTTTAATATTACAATAAGCCTTGTCGCTTGAGATCTTCATATGTTTTTTTAGTGACTACATTTCCTTGAGAATCTTCAAATTCTTCCTCATTCTCTGGTTGCCACCGCTCATCGTGTTTCATTGTTTTTAATTTTTCCCAAAGTGCAAGCGCATCTTCAATTTGTGTGACATTAGCAAAATGTGCAGTATTTGGTATACCCAAACATCTCATTCCATGTGCATGTCTCCATTCAGCAAAATGTCGCTGGAATGCTTTGGGACCTTTATATGTAAAATTACCACAAATCTCACAGTTATAGCTAATATTTAATCCATGTAACTTATATAACCAATATGGAATCGGCTTTCCATCCCAACCAAGAGGTAAATTTTTTGGATTATAAGGGATATCTTCTCCTTGTTCGTCATCAGATTCTGATGCACTTGCCTCATTTTCAGAATCATCACGTTCTCCTTCAGTTCGAGCTTGTCTTCTTTGAACATTCTCTTTAGTTGCTAATCTCTGTTCAGCTAGGAGTTCACAGAACCTATATACTTGCGCCTCAAGCATTGCTAATTCTTTTTGCCTTTCTTGTTCTTTAGTGCGGTTCATTTTTCCTGGCTTACCTTTAGCTAATAAAGCAGGATCTAATGAAGTTTTCCCTTTGGTCGAAAATAATCGTTGAGCTCTTTCTTCCAAAGTTCCACCACATTTCAATCCTAATGCCATCAAAGCTGATTTCAAACGATCGAGTCCAAGAGAGGCTAATTCTTCCCAAGAAGAAAAGGCATACAAATCTAAGTGTGCGCCAACATTGGCTAAAGCACTACTTGTGTCTTTTGGCCAACCTGGGAAAGTACCTTCTTCCCATTGATTTATAAACTCAATCCGAACAGTATCCATTTCATTGTCAACATCATGTAAAGGTTTTATTCGTAAATAATAACCATGCAAGTATTCCAATAAAATATCTACATATTTCCTATATTCCGAATTTTTACGATCTTTAGGAATATCAAACAAATGATCAAAAATGGATAGGTAAGTAATGTAATCAACTTTTTCAACTCCTTTTAAATTCACATACCTCTCATAGCATTCATGTAAATCCAAGTATCTTCCATAGCCTTCTTCATCAGTGAAATCTACCATGTTTGTCATTTCCTCTGAAGGATTTTCACGGAGATTATTCAAATCTTCAAATTCAACCGACAATGGCACTGATATTTCATTTGGATGTTTCTTATGAAATTCTTTAATGCCCTTTAAACGAAAATAAAATTCAGCAAACTCATTTGGACCCGTGATGGATGTAATTTCCTCCTTGCGTAAACCATCCTTATCTTCATAAAATTCTTTTAGTTTATTAGTTCCTTCCATATATTGATCGAGCAACAATTTTTGTCGGTGTTCGGAATTAATCACGTCTCTGGTCGTAGACTTTTTCCACAGCATCTCTTTAACCATAGCATCAACTAACCGTTCTCGTTCTTCGTGGTAACGACGTTGCTGTTCTATTAAAGTATCCATTTCACTTCTAATGCAATAACAATGGAATACAATTTGTAATTTATATAGACTTTTTACACAAAAATACGTGTATAAAAAAAACTACCAACAAAAAATAATACTTACAGTCTCGCAAATGTTTGAAAACACCGAAGTCTGAATTTGGAACTTGATGAAATGAAATATGAATAGGTTGTAACTTTGTTAGTATCACTTGATCACAACAAATAGAATTTCATTCTGCCATGAGGTGAGGAGGGTGGTAGTTCCGCGTCTTTTGATCGGCATCGGCTACGTTATCATGGCATAAACACCAAGCTCCAAAATCAACGTGATACGATAATTTATTCCCACAGATACCTATATATATTTAATAATATTAATATACATATCTGTGTTTATTCCAGAAAAACGTTGTGTTAAAAAGTGTATTCGTACGGATGTTTAATATTTGGCCTTCTGTGGCCGTGGTGGGAGTGAAGTAATACATGAAGCACGACGTCTCTATTTTACGGTGACATACACCCTAGATCCCCATCCAACTAGATCCCCATAGTTATCTAGATTCACTGTCGTAAACATACTATTGTTATTATGAATTGTTATTCAATAACTATACTGTAGTTCTATGCTATGATTTATGCTATAATATTATATCCGTTGCCTATGGTTATTCCCCTTAGACCTATCAAGTAGATTATCCCGGTGGCCGGTGGGCATCATGGAGTCATGGGGATCTGAAGTCTGGACGAAGATATGTACGGTCCGCTAGCAATATTTGATAAGAGAATTCAAGAAATCCCAAAATCTATTGCTAATCGTCAATATGTATACAAAGTTGCCTACCTTAATCCTGAAAATCTATTGCTAACGTTCAATTGTGTGTTTATTGCCTATCCGATTACCAAATACAATATATTCAATATT
>NW_019103529.1:0-1330 GCF_001856785.1 Myzus persicae
CTGTAATACACATCACCATTGTAGCGCATACAAAGCGTCCACAACTTTATTTTATTTATTTATTTTTAAGTCAATGTGGTTTTTTGATTTTTTCGAAAAGTAAAATCGAATTCACATCCGATCAAGTCATTTTAAACTGATCGGTTTTCATATAATTTACCTGGCAAAGTCTCCGTGTCATTGACACACTGTCCGGGTCTGGGCTCCGGTACCTTGGTAGACAGTACTGGGAGCCAGGCTGACGTGGAACTGGCTTGTTCCTTGAATCGGCCCGCGAACGCGTGATCTATGTCCTCTAGCCGGAAAGTACATATGGCAGAGCCCATCAAACCGGTAGTGGACGTGGTGAACACGCCGTAGAAAAGTGTATCGTCGTCCGGCACCTTGTAAATGCTCTCTGTACACAACACAAAGTGTTAGTTTCGATTTCAGTCTTACTGAAGTAAGTATAATATACTACTTACGGATTTCGTTGAAGTAGAACGGGTATTCTCCGGGTATGGAACAGTTAAGCCGGGCCTTCAGGTACGTGGCCCAGTTGTGGCTAAGTATGCTCTTGCCACCCGTGTCCTTCTTGCACACCCTGGCAACGCGGGAAAATATGCTCTTGCCGCAGTTGATGTACTCGACGGCGGTCTCGCGGAAGAAGAAGAATACGTATTGGCCGATATCGTAAGAGCCCACAAAGTCTGGTTCTGTGAAATGGAAAAAAATTGTTTATATTTGCTGCTGTAGTCGATATGCTGTTAGCAATTCGTGATATTTTGTGCACGCTAATAATACAATATTATTAAAAATCTGCTCGAATATTATAGGCACGAGAGAGATCGAGTGGATAAGACATTTGATTTGAATATCATGGTCCGCTGCAAAAGTGGTGCCGAGATATTCTCATAAAAATCACAATATCGATGTACCTGGGAAGTATGACTTAAATCCACGCGAGTCGAGTGTAAAATCGATAATATAGGTCGTAGGTCGTATGTGCGCGCGTATCCGTTTACTTTTGGTTATTAAAAGTTTGTGTGACACACCGCGTCGTACGGTGCACACACACAATATTATACATACGCGTACACTCGTATATATTATATTTACACACGGCGTGTACGCATCCATCACGAGACGCGTACAAACTTATTTCGCGACTTAATTATACTCGTCGTCGTCGTCGTTGTTATTAGTAGAACGCTCGGGCATTTCGAGGGGTTAAACCCCGCGGGAGAGAGAGCTCGTACGTCTGTTTAGGTGCAGTGCACATATACTCGTATATATAATAATAATATACGCAAGCAGACAGTGACGATTTTCGGGGCGACAGCTGTGCGGG
>NW_019103530.1:0-1236 GCF_001856785.1 Myzus persicae
ATTGAAATACCAACGAAATTTACCTGAATTCCCATGTTGTAACCAGACAGAACAAACACATATGTTTTACCACAGTTGCCATCTCGAGGAGCGATAAAGCGCTATAATTATGGTAAATGCCACAAACCGCCACATAACAATACTACATAGAACGCATGTCGGGGCAACATCGTTAAGTGCGTACCAAAAAAGCCCTTTTCGACATCAGTCGAGTTCGTTTTTTAAGACAGGCAACTATTCAAAGGCTATTTAAGGAGAAAGCACTACTACCGTTCACCGAATACAGACATAAGGCACAATAACGAGTATATGGAAGTACGAAAAACCCCAGTGTTCACTCGCTACCAGACAGGTGCAGATATAGGAGCCGACGACACTGACCCATTACCTCTCGATCTCCGACTTGCAGTGGAATACACTGGCAAGCCTGGAGCATCCATCTTCTTTTCAAAGTTAATTGATTGGCGAGCGGATTCCGCCTTGAAATCTGCGACCTGTTAATAGTACTTTCAAGTACAACCCTCTCCAAACTATTAGTGTGAATAGTGATAAGGAATTTAAAGTATTGAACAAGCTATTTCACACTATAGTTATTGAGGGCGATACAATATTCGAGATGCGTCGTGTGGTAGTGATACGGACATAATATCCCGTATTGAACAAGCTATCCATACGCCACATTATCGAACTTTGTCGGATCAAGCAGTCGGCCGAAGTCACCGTTGATCTCAAGGTCAACAGCTGCAGCCACACAGTGAGACGAATCATCATCGCCGGATATACGAAGACCCGCCACCGTAGCAACATCGGAAGCCGTACGCACGAAACTTGCAGAAACAAAGCGAGTTGGTCTATAAAATCCTGATATACATATAATATAACTGTGGCTCAAAGAGTAAACGTATAATAAAAAAAGAATATATTGTAATTTCATATTAAAAAAAAAATTTATAAAGTGAGAATAAAAAAGCACATATGAATCAACCACTGTGTTTTAATTTCTTACAATGTATCGTGGAATATAGCATCTTTCCAATTCAACTTAGAATTTTCTACTTTACACCATTATTTAGAGTGCAATTAAGGCTTTGTTTTGGACTAGAGTGATATAGATTATGTTGAATAGAGACGAAGCAAGATCCACATTCATAATATAAAGACTTTGCATTGAAATAAAAACGAATAATACCTGAAAACCCATGTATCATGGACAGTAACGTTTTGCCAATTCAATTT
>NW_019103531.1:0-1330 GCF_001856785.1 Myzus persicae
AAAAAGACGATCCGGTTTCTGACCCAAATAGTCCCCGAAACAAAGAAAATGTGAAAGAAACTGATCCTATTAAAAGAGAAATCCACATTACTCAAACTCAAACTGATGAAATGAGGGATTCGATACAAAGAGGGATTCGATATGTAATAAAAGACATTACTAAAAATCATTATAAAGGCCTGTCTCCTAGAGATTTTACAGACATAGAAGAGACTGTGTTTCAAAGTTGGTTGGACACTGATGTATCTCCGCCTCGCCGTTATAAAAAATTTACTTTTATTACATACGCTCCAAAAGCATTCCGTGACATTAGACGCTTATTTAACATTCGTCCATATGATTATATTCAATCGTGTTCTCACTCATCACTTCGTAAAATACCCAACCCGGGTGCCAGTGCATCAATATTTTACTTCACAAATGATGATAAATTTATAATGAAATCTGTACAGTTCACCGAATTTAAAGTATTACAACATCTGCTTCCTTTATACAGACAGCATATGAAAAAAAATCCCTTATCTCTGTTGCCGAAATTTTCGGGGCTTTATGGTTATAAAATCAATGAAATAAACATTCAATTCATATCTATGAACAATTTACTGCCTTCTAACATTAAAATGCACCTAAAGTATGATCTGAAAGGTTCGACTTTCAAGAGAACAGCTTCCACTGGTGAAACAATAAAGCGAATGCCTACATTTAAAGATTTAGACTTTATAAAACATTTTCAGGATGGTTTGTTTTTGATGCCACACACTCTCTCAGATATTCTCGAAACTATCAATAGTGACTGTGAATTTCTAAAAAGTTTTAATATAATGGATTACAGTCTTTTAGTGGGCGTTCATAAAGTCGATGAAGATACTTCTACTTATAGTCAGGCAGCTTTAGCCAGGTGGAAGCGTTTGATGGTTGATTCAATAGGACTGGAAGATATTCTAGCAGACACTGGACATTTTCCAGATGAAAATTGTCCCACCTTAAAAGGTAGTGTACCTGCTAAAAGTGAAAGTGGTGAAAAATTATTGCTATTTCTTGGAATTATTGATATACTTCAAGAATATCGAATAACAAAAATAATAGAGCACGGGTTCAAGACCATTACCCAAAGTAAAAATATTTCTGTACAAGATCCTGATACCTATGCTCCTAGATTAATGAATTTTTTGATCAAGTATGTAAAATTAATATTTGTTTATTTATTCATTCGTTTATAACATTTTTTTTAATTTTTAGTTTTGTCTTCAAGCCACTTTTGACGAATGAAGAACTTGGAGCACGATCTAAGCAAAGTTTCAAAGCAGGGTCAAGCAAACTATTGAATGAT
>NW_019103532.1:0-1329 GCF_001856785.1 Myzus persicae
TTTGATGACGTCCAAATTGAGATAGAATTGCTCAACACTGATGAGCCTTCGGAAGAAGAAAGGGAAAGAGAAGAATTTGAAAAAAATTATTTCGCCGCACGTTCACAAATTCAAGAAATTATAAATAAGAACAAACGTCGCAATGCATCGGGTGACGATGCTTCACTTGATTTATCAGCGTCGTATCCACGAGCACGTCTAGCTCCGATCGATTTACCGAAGTTCAACGGAAATATACAAGAATGGGAAGCTTTCTTCGACAGTTTTAAGGTGATGGTGCACGACCAAGACAGCTATTCACCGGCCCATAAGTTTCACTACCTTCGTTCAACATTAAGTGGACAAGCACTGGACTTGATAAAGCCTCTACCAATGACGGACGCGAACTATGGATTAGCAATACAAAAACTTCAGGAGCGGTACGATAACAAAAGTTTAGTAATTCAAACACATATTCGGGAGATTATGAACAGTCCTCGAATACAGTCTGCCTCAGCTCAAGAACTATCAAGACTACAATCACATATCACTGCACACTTGGCAGCACTAGAGGCATTAAGAATGCCTATTGAACATTGGGACGCATGGCTGGTAACTATTTTAGTGGAAAGAATGGACGGAGCATCCAGCCATGAATGGCAGCTACGACAAAGAACTACAGAGTTACCCAGGTATAAGGACGTGATGGCATTTTTGGCAAGTCGCAATATCGCCTTTGAAAGCTCGGAAGCATTATCAAGTAGGGTAAATGAAATCAACCACTCATCAAAAAAGGCAAGCCAAGGGGGCACTAGCAAAAAGATAACTTTAGCAGCGTCATCAGAATCAAATCGTGACAAGTGTAGCCTGTGTGAAGGATCACATAGACTATATGCTTGTTTGAAGTTTAAGCAACTATCCGTGTCAGATCGCTTTAATCATGTGCGTGGGAGACGCTTATGTTTTAATTGTCTGGCGCCATTCCACATGTCGGATGCGTGTCGTTCTAAGTACTCTTGTCAAAAATGTAGAAAACCTCATAATACGCTACTACACTTTGAAGGTAATGCTAGGGACGCTTCAGCTGCAGCTACCGTTCTACATGATAACGAAGGCGAAGGTGATGCGAAGGAAGTTGCCAATGCAGATCAAGTGTCGTTACTAATAAATCACAATAAGGGGCATGTGTTTCTATCGACCGCGGTTATGTTAGCAACTGATAAATTTGGCAATTCCCGTCAATGTCGAACTATATTGGACAGTGGGTCCCAGGTGAATTTCATATCCAAGGGTCTGTACAACAAGCTACAATTGCCGACAAGGCATTCAATTCTACCAATAAACGGTATT
>NW_019103533.1:0-1327 GCF_001856785.1 Myzus persicae
ATTTTTAGAACCTATTTTGTTGGTTTTATCAGTTATCACTTATCAGTTGCGTTCGAGATTAGATGAATAACACAATATTATTTTTATGACGACCGTGTCACTGTTACACGCAATGTGTTTTGTTATGAATTATTTAGTTTTCGATTTTTCGTACTAAGTTATAACCATATTGTGATTTTAATCGATTCGCTTTTTAAATATGGATTTTATCAACAGAGTAAGACAAAAATTAAATTCATATGCCATATATAAATATATAATACATAATTCATATATTTAAGTATTTTTAAAATAAAATAATACAAAATATTATAGTATAATTATTATAGGTACCTAATTAACATAAATGAATCCTAATCCAACCATATTACTATTTGTAACATTCCCTTAATAACCAATTGTATATCTTTCATATTTTTAGGAACATTTGAACTAGATCATTATAATGTACCTATAGGCCTATAGCCACCATGTGCCAAAAATTACTTTACCTTTAAATATTTTTTTTTAGAGCGTGCTTGTAAAATATTATATATGTCACAACTTTTAACTAAAAAGAAAAGGTAATTTTTGGTAATATTTTAATTTTTCGCGAACTCTCAAAATCTTTTGGCGTGCCACCTTGGGACCCCGAGGACCTTGAATACTATATGGGTTTGAAGTAATTTTTTAAGAGCCCCCCCCCAAATTCAACCCTGGATCCGCCACTGATGGCAAGAACTGGTTTACAACTGTCCAGTGACATTCGACAGAATACCCCCATATCAGATTAGGTTATAATTTATAAATACTAATGCTAATTGCTATAAGGAAACATACGTATGTTTGACATAATTATTGGAAAATATAATAGTCGTCACTATTGATGCGAGTAGGAAATTTTACTGATTGTTTTTATTTACATTAATTTTGTTGTGATAAAATAGCATTACTGCCGTACAAATATTAAATAATATTATTATCATTAACTATGCATTTATTAATTCTATTTAGGCTATTACAATTTGTGCAGTGTATTTTTAATAATGCTATAAAATATACTTCAAAATTCAATGAATATTTCTAATTTTTACTCGTCTTAAGTAAAAAAATGACTCCTATTAAAAAAATCAATTTTATTTAAAATATACCAACACGGCAACACAATATAACCATTAACCGGACACAAATTTAAAATTAAATAAAACCATGGAATGCCATTAGAAATTTGTGGAATTATTGCTGTAATCGTCTATAAATAATAAATATCAATGTTCATTAGGTGTATTATAATATTATTATGACATAATACGTTGGTAATAATTTATTATGAAAACGTTATAATATA
>NW_019103534.1:0-1326 GCF_001856785.1 Myzus persicae
AACGCAAAACGGTATATATTGTATTCCATTAAATGAAATAATTAATTTCCAATTATTGTAAATAAATAAATATAAAACTTGTGTAATATTAATTTATTAACGGAGCCAGATGTTCCTCCCGTCGGTGTTCGGAACTAACTTAACTAATCTTATCGCATTGTATGATGAAGATTTTGAACCTTACATTCGGCCCAGAAAAATTATAAAAATAATTCAAACTTAACTTAACATTAAATAGAATATAAATTTGAATATGAATATAAAATGAACAGGATACCTTGAGTAACGAAATCAATATAATAATAATTAATAACTAATTACATGAAAAATACAATCTGGTATAAATGTATAACTTTTTTGTTTTTGTCTTTTAAAATTATTGTAGGTATATAATATAACGGCCCTAATTGAAAAAATTATATGATTGAAAGTGCTACAGTGATATTACATATTTAGTAACTATTATAAAAGAGTTTACTGTTTTTAACTTTTTTTTTTTAATAAAATTTTTTTAGCTTAAGATCTATCGGCCCCCCCCCCCCAAAAAAAAAAATGCAAAATAACTTAAACTATATAATATTTTAACCAAGTAGGTGGTTTGCAAATTCGTTGGTTATTAACATTTGCACAAGTGTCTATGGTTGGTGTAGGTGTGTTTACTTGGGCGTTCTCTGAGATAGGTGTTGAAGGTGGTGATGGTTCTGTGTTGTTCTCAAATTGCATTTCGCCTGGATCATCCAAGTTGGGTCTGTTTTGAGCTGGTTTTAATGATTGCACGTGAACTATCCTGGATTTTTTTTAATTTGGTGAATCGGCCCTGGTGATTTTATAGCATACTTCTCCTACCGGGTGTTCAATAACAAATGGTCCTTTAAAACCCGGTGTAAGTTTTGTGCCTTTCATTGAATGCCAGTTGTACCACACTAATTGACCTGGCTGGAAGTTGTGATGGCTTCTATGTTTGTCGAATCGCTTTTTGTTATTTCCGTGTTTGTTTTTTAAGTTTTCTATGGCAATACCTTTGCTTTCTTCAAGTATGTCTAGTTGATCCAATCTAGATAATTCTGGTTGGACTGATCCTAGTGCCATATCCATAAGTGACATTTTTGGCTCATAACCATGTAATCAGGGCTTGCAAACGTTTTAATAACGTTATGATTATAACGTTATATTTGATAAAAAACGATTGAAATTTGTAAACCTAATTATAACAGAAAACGGTAAACATAAATAAATAAATAAATAACACAAAACAAAACGTAACGTTTAACAAAATATATGATATCTAAATGCTTTTAAATTTTAAATAACGATAAACGCAAAAAT
>NW_019103535.1:0-1325 GCF_001856785.1 Myzus persicae
TAATTATTGCACAGCCACAAAGTCACAAAAAAACAAATCTCATACCCAGGTTATACATATTGTTTATTTAAAAAAATATATATTCCAATCATAGTAATATTAATATCTTATTACCACTGGTCAGTTCCGTGTTCCATAAATATTAAGACTGGAGCGATATTGGTAGGCCAAGTTCCGCGTCCGATTCAACCCGTTGCGATTCGTGAAATACCAAAGGACTGGGAAAACTCGTCAATATAGAGGAGAAAATTTACATCAAACGTCCATAAGCTTCTGGGAATGAGGATCAATAATAATATCTCGATATGCATCACTTTCAATCATGAGTTTTGTTGCTTATTGCCGTAGAATATCAAACATTTTTTTGCCGTCCTCGTAGGTACACAATATTATTCAGAAAATATATTTGACGTCACGATACAAAATTAATTATACAGCAGTGTGAGTGAGATGTGCATTACGAGTTTATCAATTCAATTGGTGATTGGTATCTATTTATTAAAAATTCACTGGACAAGCCCTTGCGCATAGTTTAACATTATGTACTTACAGGTATACAAATACAAAATTATATTAAAATAATTCAGTTTTAAATAATTGGTATTAACAGAAGACACAATTTAATTATAAAATATGATGTTCTAGGAGTGGTCAGTAAGTCGGGCCTGGTTGGTCAATTCCAGCATGATGCGCAAGACATGCTTGTTGTATAAATAGTTAATAGCTGCACACACTGATACATGGAATGGAGAGAATTTTCGTAAGTTTGCACTAGGGACCTTAAAATTGACCTTATACCAACTAATAGGACCGGAACATCCGCTTTTACACTAATTAGTTTAAAAAGGAATGCTATACTTACTTAGCCTGTATTCTTCTATTATTTAGTGAACCTATGTACATTTTATCCGTTCTGATACCGATATGTCTTAGTGCGGTGTGGAGGGAAAGACACGTATCTCAAAAATCTATACTACCCAAGCTGTGATTTATAATATTATATATTTTTTTACAGTATGGTCATTAATTTCATTGGTTTTCTTTTTTACAAAAAAATTTAAGAAAATATTTATTTTATAGAATTTAATCCAATGAAATGTACGACAGGTAATTATAATAAAATAATAGGGTGAAATAGAGTTAAAATACAAATCGGCTCCGAATTTAAAAGTGCGTAAATTGTTTAGTAACTGTGTAAAATATGTCGTATTGAAAGAAAACGTAAAGAAGTGTAAAAAACAAAAAAAAACCCCTAGGTGTATGATGTCTACAAAAATATTTTATTTCAGCGAGTTTGTTTCACGCACAATCGGAAATTAATATGT
>NW_019103536.1:0-1324 GCF_001856785.1 Myzus persicae
TAGGTACCTAATGTATATAAATTTTATAGGAAATTAAGAAGGATAACCATTTATCTAAAGACACTGAAACTACTGAATATGAAATCGAAAAAGACTACAATTTAAATCAAACACATTCAAATGAGGTAAGAACTATAGGAGTTCTAAATATTATTAAATATAATTCTTGTATTTTAAATGTACTTATATACTAAATGTATTTTTTATTTACTAATGTACTAAATGTACATAAAAAATACATGAATATTATATTATATTATCTTATTCATTAAATTAAATTAAGGCTGTTGACTTTTAAAGATTTTTATATATTTTTTTTCATAAATTAAAGATTGAAGACATAAACATGCTTCATTCCCACAATAATGATATTAGTTCCTTTGTGAATAAAAATTTGTCTGATGCTGATAAACATCTGGTAAGCTTAGTTCTAATATTTTATAAATTGATAATATAATTTTATTTCACCTTGTAAAGATGTAAGAATAGGTATATTACTTGTATTATTACTATATTTAATTTTCAATATCATAATCCTTCTTACCACTAATATAATAATTAAATAATTTGCATCTTTACTACAGGTTGGATATTAGTTTTAATAATATTATAATTTTAAAACAAAATTGGTTACACCTATTTTTTAGTTGTACTATGACTATCTAGGTATATATAATATATTTATATATCTAATGATTTTTTTAGGTGCTTACAAATTTGTGGGTACCACCTTCCAACTATATATTTCCATTAACTACAAAAAATATGAAACGTGGGCTACGTTTCCAATACAAATGGCTTAATGAATTCCAATGGTTAGCATATTCTGAAGGAAAACATGGTGCGTTTTGCAAATATTGTGTTCTGTTTGCTAAAGTTGGGGGAAAAAATGGTCAGCCTTTGGGATATTTTGTTAAAACAGCATTTGATACATGGAAAAAAGCTAAACAAGTAATTTATTACTCTTACTTACCTATTGTTAATTATTATAAGTATAATAAATAATAATTTACTTTTATCTTTCAAAGTACGAGTACTTATTGATAGGTATCTACTAATGTCTAATTGAATGATTATTTTAGGAATTTCGTGAACATTCAGAAACTATATATCACGTATCATCCACTTTAGATGCTGATCATTTTTTAAAAGTGTTTAAAAAAACTGAACCATCAATAATTAATCAATTGGATACTGATAGGTATGTTGTAAGAACTAAGAAATTATATGTTTTATACTTTTATATTAATTAAAATTATTTGAATCAGATTAAAACAAATACAAGCTAATAGGAAACGTCTCATTCCTATAATTGAGTGTATTC
>NW_019103537.1:0-1324 GCF_001856785.1 Myzus persicae
ATAATTACTCTAGTTCACATGAGTCTGCCAATCGTAACAATACTTGTACTAATTATGATTATGGTTCTAATAATGATGATAATTTGTCAGATCTGTCATATTCATCTCTTGAGGATGGTATCAGATCACCAGATGATAAATATCAGTCTTCTTATGAGTCATCAAGTTCAGATTGTATCTCTGTTCAAGAAAGTGACTGTAATGATACTCTTATATTGCCAAGTTTGCGCCAAAAATTACAAGGTTGGGCTGTTAAATTTAGAAGCAATTTAACAGTTGAAACAATAGAAAACTTGCTAGAGATTCTAAGGGATGAACAATTACCAGATATACCTAAGTCAGCAGCCACTTTACTAGAGACCAAGTCAAATCGGAATGTAACAGTAATGGAAAGCTTAAAAAACACAAATGGATATTACGTGTATTTTAGTATTGAAGAATGTTTAAAATAGGTGATCACAGAAGAATACAATGAAAATGTTATACGTTTATTGTTCAACATTGATGGATTACCACTCTATAATAATTCAAGTCAACAGTTTTGGCCCATATTAGCACTAGTTCTACACAATGAATATGAATCGCAACCGTTTATTGTGGCGGTATACAGCGGTGATTCTAAACCAAAAAATGTAGACGACTACTTGAAGGATTTGGTTACAGAATTAAAAATATTAATTTTAAATGGTCTAACTATAGGAAGCAGAAAATTTAGAATTGAACTAGTTGGCTTTTCTTGTGATACTCCAGCAAGATCATTTATTAAAAAATGTAAAGGCCATGGAGGTTTTTACGCATGCGAACGTTGTGAGACTAGAGGAAAAACTAAGAACAAAAAGCGAGTGTATCCTAGTATTATATCCAGAAAACGTACAAAAAACGCATTTATAAAAAAAAAAACAAAATGAGCACCATTTAGAAGGTAGTTCACCATTGTTATGTATACCAAACTTTGACCCGGTGAAATCTGTGTTTTTAGATTCGATGCATTTATTATACTTAGGAATTACAAAATGGTTATTGCAGCATTATATTGGAAATAAAAAGAGAGTCAATCCAATGTGTAAGCTTCCAAGACATGCCATTGAAAAGTTAAATTTAAATTTAAAGAAATCAGTTAAATTTATACCTAAAGAATTTCAAAGAAAAAAGATGGATTTAGATGGATTTAGCTATTGGAAAGCTACTAAGTTTCGATTTTTTCTACACTATTGTGGACCATTAGTGCTTTACAAGATTCTACCTAAACAAATGTACAGACATTTTCTACTCCTGTTCGTTGCATGTAGAATACTGTGTGACTCTGAATTATATATTGAGAATG
>NW_019103538.1:0-1324 GCF_001856785.1 Myzus persicae
GATGAAACTGAGAGATATCGAGCAGAGATGGAAAAACTGTACTATGAAACAATGGCGGAGTGTGAAAGAATTGTGCGTAAGGGTATGTCGGCGTTGAATGACCTAAGCGTATCAGACTCAGGATCCAATTCGCGACGGAGAAGTAACACGTCCGTATCAAATACTCATTCAGTGTCATCAATGGTAAAATTAGCGCCTATAGACATTCCGAAATTCTCAGGTATATATTCCGAATGGAAACCATTTTTTGATATGTTTACAGCTCTCGTCCATAATAACGAGAGAATAGACGACGTTCAGAAATTTTTTTATCTGCGCGCAGCACTTAGTGATGATGCTGAAAATGTTGTTAAATGTTTTCAAACTACTGCCGAAAATTATCATCTTGCATGGAATAGTTTAATCGAACGGTACAATAATAAGAAATTTTTAGTACAAGCACATACTAAATCGTTATTCGAGTTAGAACCGGTTCGCCAGGAATCAGCAAACCAATTACGAAAACTATACGATTCAATATTAGGTCATATTAAGGCACTCGAGAAATTAGGACAAAGTCCAAATGCATGGGGATCATTATTAATACATCTTATGATTTATAAATTAGATCGTGATACCGTGCGTCAATGGGAAATTGAGTCCCCGCGGTCCGAAGTAGCAACAATTAAAACTGTATTAGATTTTTTACAAACTCGTTTTAGAATGTTGGAGGCTATCGAGTCATCGAGTAGTTTAAAATATGTAAGCGAACTTGAAAGGCCTAGCGAAGTTAAAGGAACAGGTGGTTCGAAAAAGAGTTCTATAAGGTCAACGTCATTTGCAGCTGCGGTACAATTTCAATGTTACTACTGTAAGCAAAACCATACTATATATAGATGTCAGGCGTTTATAAAGCTTCCCGTACCCGAGCGAATAAAATACATTAGTGATTTGAAGCATTGCAAAACTTGTCTGCACACCCATCTAGGTGAAAAGTGTAAGGCTAGACGTTGTGCTAAATGCGGACAAGCTCATAATTCGTTATTACATTTGCATCGGAGCGATAAGATCGACAAATCGGACGACCTATGTATAACATCATCCATTAGTGCGCCAACGTCGGGCGAAAGGTCGAAGGAAGGAGATAACGCCAAACTGGTCGCGCTGCCGGCTGCATCAATTAGCACGCAATCATATATATGTAATAACAATAATCAGATATTGTTATCGACGGCAATTGTTTACGCTTATAATTACTTACAACAACCCATATTATGTCGGGTGCTACTGGACTCCGGTTCTCAAAATAATTTTATCACCGAATCATTATCACAGCAATTAAAAT